>NW_026118087.1:0-30296 GCF_001640805.2 Lates calcarifer
TGGTGTACCACAAAAGAGTTCCATTTTACACACATAACTATAGACTGCATTTTAGACTCTGAGAACTATCAGTGCTGTTCGTGAGCACACCCAGTGAAGAAAGGCAGATGAAGCTGCTGCTGCTCCTCTGCAAGTCTGACCTGTTGACATTATGTCACACACTACAACTATAAAACAAAACAATTTGAGACTGATGCACATGAGAAATAAAAAAAAAAATTAAAAACAATAACATAGCTAAAATAGATACAATAGAATAGAATACAATAAAATAAATGATTTAATTAAAATAAATAATCAAATAAAAAGCCATGCTAAAGAGGTGGGTTTTAAGTTTAAAGATATCAGCACTGAACTACTGGATACTTGCACACTGGTCCAACAGCTCTGAGCTGCATAAAAGTGTAAAGTTTTTGTCCTGCTCTTTTGACCAACCAATAGACTTGACAAGCCCATGTGACCAAGTGCTTTAAAGACAAGTTAAAGGATTTTCAAATCAACAGATAAACTGAAAGGTAACCAGTGTAATGACTTTCTAACAGGTGAAATGTGTTCTCTCCCTCTGGTCAATAGTCAGCCCTCAGCAAGAATCCTGTCATGAACAAGGCCTTAAACGAGAGAGTGGTATGCAGTGTCCACCCTGCTGCTGCTGCTGAATGGAACAGTCCCAGGGCAGTTCAACAGACAGCTGTATGTTGCTGCTTCACCCTAATCCTAGTCAGACACACTGCTGACTCAGCATGCTGATGCACCGAGTGTCCTGTCTGTTGTGTAGCCTGTGTTGTGTTATTGAGTCCTGACAACACAACACACACCTTTACGCTATAACATACGGTGGCGGTGTTATAAAATAAATACCATATAATGATTAAATGTTTTTGCCATCAATGACAGTAATGGCAGATATGACAGATAATTTCAGACCTTAACTCTCCAGGTTCCTGCCACTTAGAAGCATATACATTTCATGTACTTGAGAAAGTATGTAGACACCAAAACATTACACTCACATCTCATTCCAGCACCATGGATGTTAATGGAGGCTCCCTATAAGAGTTTCTACTGTTATAGTGACCATACTATTTTTTTTCTCTCTTAATATGCTCAAAGCTAGCACCTACAGACCACAAACACTTCCACTGGATAAACTCTGAACTGACCGAGGTTCTGTCCAAATAAAATGTGTTGTCCCTTCCTTTCCTTAATCTGAAATGTTGTGTTTTAACCTTCAGGGCCACCATACTGAACACAGTGTTATGTTCATTAAAAACCAACTGAAATGACTTTTGCTTTGTGACATGGAGCATAATAATGCTGGATATGTGCATTTATTCTGATTTTAGCTGTGCCCAGTGGAATAGTTCTATTGATGGCAGTGTTATCTTTCAGACATTTGCGTTGACAGGAATAATTCAGATCGAAAGAAACTGAGGCAGACAGACAGTGCCACCCTGGTTGCATTTTCTGCAACCCGGACATTGAACTGTTAGCTGTGGGGCTACATCAATAATGCATACCCAGGGAGTACTCACATGCCATCTTGGTGTTGTTTACTTCCTAACCAGGCAACCGTGTGTGACCTTTGCATATTTGCATTTGTACATTTTTCTATTCACATTGTGTGTTTTTATTGTTATTACTATTTACCATTACTATTTTTGCATGCTGCGTGCTGAGCTATTGTAAAAAGCAATTTTCCTGCAGGGATCAATCAAGTTATTCTGATTCTGATATTACTCCACTTAAGTCCAGAATGAAATTTTGTACAAGCATTCATATTGTCTTTGGTGATCCACCAACTTTTCCTCTTGTGTTTCCACTAATCCTGTGAAATATCATGGCTGCCATCAGCTTACTTCAGTCTGCCACCAAGCTGTAGTTGGGAAGTTGATTGTTTTTCAGTTCAGCATGGATAAGATGCGATTCCATCTCAGAAAACAATGAAAACAAGGGGCTAATATATGTATATATATATATATATATATATATATGTGTGGGTGTGTGTGTGTGTATATACGAGGGGCCTTCAAAAAGTTTGTGGGAAAAGGACAGTGGTTTAAAAAATGGTTTAAGTTACGATGTTTATTTTTGCATTGCAAGATGGAGTGGGTTCCAGAAGGGTCAACGGTGAATCAACACTATTACAAACAGGTTCTACTGTGAGAAAACATCTGAAGAAAGAGACCACAATTGTGGAAAAATTGTTTCATTCTTTGTCATGCTCACACTGCGCTCTCGGTAAAGCAGTTTCTGGCCCAAAAACAAATCCCAGTGCTTGATCACCCTCCATATTCACCTGATCTAGCACTGTGTGATTTTTTCCTTTTTAAGATCTAATCTGTGCTCAAAGAACACGTTTTGATTCTGTGTCAGAAGTTAAGAAAAGAACGACAGAGGTTCTGAGACAATTCTCCTAAGAAGACCTACTGTACTGCTTTAATCAGTGGAAGACCTGAATGCAGCAGTATGTTGATGCAGAAGGAGAGTATGTTGGAGGAGAAAGACATTGAAAAATGTTTATGTTCAATAAAATTTTATTACAGCTTTAGTCTTGTTATTCAACAGCCATACCTTATATTTGTGTGTAAAAATGTATTTTGGTTAACAGATAATTAGCTTTCTTACTCAGTGACATCTTTCCTCTTTCTTCAACTCCAGAATGAGGTGTCAGATGATGACTTCAGATTAGAGGTCACTCAGATTCACAAGGTAGGTGCATGTGTCTGTGTCTTTGTAACTAAATTATTGCGCTGAATGCTCCACCCACATATTTAGCTGCATGTGTATCTGTGTCTGTAGGATTTTACAATGGAGACATTTGCAGGCCCGGTGTTTGCCAGCCTACGCAGCTCTTTAGGAATGACAGAGCAGGAGTATCAGCAGTCACTCTGTTCTGAAAACTGCTATCTCCAGTTCATTAGCAACTCCAAGAGCAAGGCTGACTTCTTCCTGACGTGAGTCAACACACAACAATTGTAATTCACTCACACACGTAATTGTTCAACTGTTGTTATAAGAAATTAACTTTTATTTGGAATTTAAATCCTATTTGCCTAAACTCAAGCCCAAAAGTCACAGTATATACTATAACTCTAGACCTAACATATTTAGCTTACTTCAACCTGCTGTGTTCCCCATAAAGATAGCTGTCATGACTCTCTACGCCCTGCTAACCTTGCACCTGCCACCTCCCTTGTAGAGATTTGGAGAAATGAGGACTCATGCTAAGCAACATATATCAAGGCAAGCTGCATTAGTCCCCTGCAGCTGTGGTTTTCACACAAATCATTTCAATTGCTTGGATCTGACCAAAAGAAGACCATTTTGTTTGTTTACATGTGTGAGGCCATGGATGGCTTTCCATAGAGCACTGGTGCTAGAGAGGTCATAGCAAACAGATACCTGTAAGTTACCAAACTGCAAGAATTGAAAGACAAAATACACACCATTCAATTTTCAACCCTACTGCTTACTGATAGAGACTCTAGCTATGGCTAATTGCTCCTAAGTTCACCAAAACACAACTCAGAGGAGCCTTTTTATTTTTGGATGTTTTGCTTGTTTTTTTATTTTTATTTATTTATTTATTTATTTATTTTTACCAAACTAATTATCCAATACAACTTTAACCTTTTCTCCCAACTACCATTGTAACTTTCCATCATAGTGTGTACAGAAAAAGGTACACCCAGATGCTAGAGTCTATTCTGGCAGGTCACACCTCATGTAGTGCCTCACATATTGTTTTATGTGTTGTCTTTTTCTTACCGGATGGAGAGCTGAGCATTTGGTCCAGCTAGCCTCAGTTTTTTCTTCCAGTTGGTCTTTGGAAGGTGAAACAAAGACAGCAGGATGACACTTTGATATGCACTGCAGATTCATTGTTGTAGTTACACCACTGGAATTGCTATCATCCGTGGTCACATCTATTTTCCAAGTCTGGTATGAACCTCATTCAAAATCCCATCAACATTTCTTTTTTTCTTTTCATTATGCTAATAACTAACAATCCAGCCTTGTGGCTTACTTCATATTTTTAGACAAGGGTGGTAGTTTCTTTTAAAAAAACAATAATATTTTTGTTTATTCAACATTTATGTTTGTTTGTTGTTGTTTTTTTTTTTTTTTTAGCAGAAGTGATTCATGAAAAATCTAGTTTGTTTAGAAAGCTATAGGAGCCTCCCTGGAACTTTCCCTGACATACAGTGTTTTGTGAGTCCTCGCTTCCGTGAATCTTTTCAAGTGAGATGATGAGTGTGAAGTTAGTACAGCAGTGTACTATTGTGCAAAAGCTGCTTAATATTATCTTACAGTTTAAGAAAGCAAGATGTTGCAATTCAGAATCAGAATCAGAATCAGACTTTATTGCCAAGTAAGTTTGCACATACAAGGAATTTGTCTTGGTATATTGGTGCTAAAGGACAATTATAATAAAAAGAAAAGAGCAAAAAGCAAAAACTATATTTACAGGAACATAAGTAAAGGAGCATAAATATACATAATTAAATTAAAGTGTAAAGTGTAGAGTGCAAATGTTTGAAGGTGGCAGTGATTGTCCGGGGAGATGTGTGTTAATGTAACATGTAGTGGGGGGTGGGGGGATTATAGTCTGTGACGGTCTGTGTGTGTGTGTTGGGGGGGTGGGGGTGGGGGCTATGTCTTGTTGAGGAGCCCAGTTGCAGAGGGGAAGAAACTGTTCTTGTGGCGTGAGGTCTTGATTTTGATGGACCGCAACCTCCTGCCAGAAGGGAGTGACCAAGAGTTTGTGACCAGGATGGGAGGGATTGGCCATGATCTTTCCTGCTCACCTCAGGGTCTTGGAGGTGTACAGGTCCTGGAGAGAAGGCAGGTTACAGCCAATCATCTGCAGCGTGTTATCCGCAGACCGGATAACACACTGCAGTCTGCCTCTGTCCCTGGCAGTAGCAGCAGTGTACCAGATTGTGATGGAGGAGGTGAGGACGGACTCAGTGATGGAGGTGTAGAAGTGCACCATCATTGTCCTTGGCAGGTTGAACTTCTTCAATTGTTGCAGGAAGTACATCCTCTGGGCCTTCTGACAGGGGAGTCACACAGGATGATGGGGGAGGGTGAAGCTGTGCTCTTCCTGAAGTCGACAACTATCTCCACTGTCTTCACAGCGTTGAGCTCCAGGTTGTTCTCACTGCACCACATGACCAGCTGGTCAATCTCCCTCCTGTAGGCAGACTCATCCCCCCCAGAGATGAGCCCAATGAGGGTGGTGTCGTCAGCAAACTTCAGGAGTTTGACAGACTGGTGACTGGAGGTGCAGCTGTTGGTATACAGGGAGAAGAGCAGAGGGGAAAGAACACAGCCTTGAGGGGAGCCGGTGCTGATGGTCTGAGAGTCAGAGATGTGTTTTCCCAGCTTCACATGCTGCCTCCTGTCCAACAGGAAGTCTGTGATCCACCTGCAGATGGAGTCAGGCATGCTCAGCTGGGAGGGCTTGTCATGTAGCAGTGCTGGAAGGATGTGTTGAAGGTGGAGCTGAAGTCCACAAACAAGATTCTAAATCTGAATGACAAATTCTATGACTATATCCAGTATGCTGTGTTTAGTATTGGTAAATCTCAGACAATATATAGAATAACAATTTTTTTTATGATAAAAGAGTTAGAGTCTGGGGATGTTGTATTATTAACAGGATGGATATGTACTTACTCTGTGCTTTTCAATTTCCAGAAATGATAAACGCTTCTTTTTGAAGACCCAGAACAAAAGGGAAATCAAATTCCTTCTGGCCAACCTGAAGATCTACATGGAACATCTGAGGACATACCCACATTCACTGCTCGTCAAGTTCCTAGGTACACATTACACAAATATGTATGATGATAAACTTAAAAAGATAATTTGACTTAGATATCTAAACAATAGTACAGTACATTAGGACTAACTAACCAAAATCTACATTTTTTTTTCATGGACAGAAATTTGTATTAATACTGATGCATTTTATTATAGACTTATTTTTATATTATGCACAAGTAGATGTTATGGACTATCAAAATTAGTACAAATATTACTATTAAGTAACTAATTATTACATAAATTAATAGGATTTAATTTACATTAAATCCATCTTGGGGCACCAGATAGTCAATTCATTAAATCTGTCTCATATACTAATTATTAATTTGAAACCTTGATTAATAATTAAGTTACTAACTAAAACCAAAATTACTGTATCAATAGTTGATGGATTTGGAGTTCTGCAGCATAGAGGTTAGCAATACTCACTTTTGTACAATAATAAAAAGACCAGCAAAACTCTGTGTATTCAGTATTCAAAAGTATTTATGTCAACACATACCAAATGAAATGACAAAACACAAACTCTAACCTAATCTACCAACACTATATGTGGATGTGTGCATGTATGAATGTGTATGTGAGTGTGTGTGTCTGTGTAAAACAATAAATGCTAACAACCAGTAACCTGACTATAAACAGACAGTGCTCAAGTAATAATTGAATTAAATCAATACATATACTGGCAATGTTGAAAAGCCCTATGCTTAGCCAAGCTGTGCAATGAAAGGTATGTAAACTAAGCCCAGTTATATTACCAAATTTAGGGGAAAAAGAAGATGCCTTTGGTGTGCTGCTCTGAAAAGTGCTGTTGTTGCTGTTAAGGTCGCGTAAACAGCAGTTATCCAGGCTGGGTGATTTCAGTGTCGTTGAGGAGATAAGTTCCTTTGTTCTCCTTGCAGAGTTAGCTGGTTGATGCTAACTCTGTGCTGTGGCTTTTTTTTCTGTTGGTGAACGCAGCTGGCAGACCTTGTGTCATACCTGCTGGTACTTGTTCCTTTGGTAGGCTCTTGTGTCGCTACCAAATTTCAGTCCAGTGCAGGCCTATGAGGTCAGAGAGCAGAAGAGAGAGACATGACTCTCTCAAGGAGTCCTCTGTAATAAGTAATAATACTTTATTATTATTATTATTATTATTATTATTATTATTATTATTATTATAAACTACTGAGAGTTACTTTCTACATTTGCTCATTTGGTTCACTTTCACTGTTATTTCAGCGTCATTTCCACCAGCAGGCAGCTATTTTCAATGACAAAGCAAGAATAAACCCACTGTACACTATCCCCTCAGCCTCAAATGACAAAGTTTGCTAGTAGCTAGGGAACATGGTGAAACATTCATAGCAACTAAGGAGCTGATGGACACCAAAGGATGAATGTTGTAATTAAATTCATTGAGTGGCCAGAAACATGAATAAAATGAATGTTCATGTTACTCTGTATTTGCTGGAATGTGTAAATAGCCAACTGGTGGGCGACATGCTCACCATAACTACATTATCAGATGATAATATGTCAGATTAAATGTTGCACTGGACTGAGTGATTTCTTACTGTTTTTTCAAGGTGTTCACAGGATCAAAATCCCACACAGACGGAAGGTACAGATCACATTTTATTACTGTTCTATGTGGCACTATAATTACCGGATGTTACCTAGAATTATAGAATTTTCTTTGTCCCTTGTGCTTTTGCAGAAATACTTCATTGTCATGCAAAGTGTGTTTTATCCAGATGATCGAATCAATGCCAGGTATGTTTGGTTTGGTAGTTCCCAGAAACATAAAGCACAAGTAATATTAGTAACAGTGCAGCCTCTTTATATGGTATGATGTGTGTTTCTTGTTGCCAGGTATGACATTAAGGGCTGTGAGGTGAGTCGTTGGACGGAACCTGCACCGGAGGGAAGCCAGATTATCGTGGTTCTCAAAGATCTCAACTTTGAAGGCCAGTATATCACTCTGGGTAAGCGAACACAATGTGATATTTATGTGTGCTGTGTGTGTGTGTCAAATGCCAGTGTGTAATAGCAGTAAGGGTGACATAGTTACACCTCCCATCAGGCTAGTCAGTGAATTGTTTTTACAACTGTGCCAAAATGCGTGCCTCTATCTTAAATTTACCATGTGCAAACATCCAATTCAAATAAATATCATTCAAATCAAAATTAAATGTCAGTAGTAATATCTATATATTAAGGGTTAGGATTAGGATTAGCCTTTATTGTCTTAGGTATCCAAGAAGCATCAGTGTCACAGCAACATACAATCTCTCCACATATGCACGCATAGTCAAAGTTACAGACAACATTCAACATCAATAACCACACCTGTGCCCTCTTGACAGTTCCCCAAGTAAAAGCCAAAGCAAATACACACACACCCAATTCATATCTTTCCACTCAGTAGTTTGATATTGGAATTAAAGAAAACTTATATTTATTAAACTTAAAGTTGTTGCACCAACTCTGTAATTTCTGCCTGAAGGCATCAGCTCATACTTTGTGAAAGATGTGGTCTAGGTCACAGGTCATCTTAAGGCCCTGCTTTCTCACTGTCTCCTCAAATATCTCCTGAATTGAAGATGGGGGCAGTATACCAATTATTTTTCCAGCACTTTTAATCAGGTTTTGGAGTTGTGATTTGAGTTTACCAGACAGGTTGCCAAACCATGTAGCGATGCTGTAGCAAATAATCAATTCAGTGGTTATTAAACACGCTGTACATGTTTGTAGTCGTGTTTGAGCTGTAATGTTAAATGGTGTGTATGTGTGCAGACCAGCAGCGGCCCTGGCTCCTGCGGCAGGTGGAGATCGACACACACTTCCTCTGTAGGCTCAATGTATTGGACTACAGTCTTCTCCTGGCCCATCAGCCCTTACACCACGATGAGCGTCACCAGAGTCTTTCCTTTGCAAGTCTCATCATGAGAACCAAAAAGTCAGTGTCTTTAACTTGTTTTCCTGACATTTGGCTTCCGCCACTACACAACCCTTTCCTGGTACTCATGACTGGCCTGTGATGCTATTTTCAATTACCTTTTCATTTACAGTGCAATTAAACTATAATCTGTACCAGTTTGTCAGTGCATACCATTGTAGTGGGGAAAAAATAAAGTAGTCGTTCAGTGGAAAAATAACCAATAGCTATTTATTGTTTAAATGACTCATCAAACAACATAACAAAGAGTCTACAGTCATGCACTCTGTGAGGCTGTACTTAGGCATAGGGGTGCTTTAAGTTAAATTCTTTGTTGACTGGTCAGCGGAAACTAACCACAGCTGTGCGTTGTTACTGTACTATAATATATGGTTGGGCTGATGGCTGACAGTCATCAGGATGTTGATCTTGGCATTGTGATCACACATACATATATACAACAATTCCAGTATCATCATAAATCCAGCCTTTAAAACATAAATATTTGCATCTAAAGTACCACAAATATTTCAAATAATGATTAGCCAAACACCTGCACTAAAGGTTATTCAAGACACGTGGCAGACACCCCAAGTCAAGGCGAAGGGGTTTGGAGACAAAGAGGAGAAAGTCCTCATTCTGGCCTCTACTTCTAAACTAGGAGGCAATACCTGCAGTAGTATACTGAACTATCACTTGGTGCCTCCTTGTGGAAAGTAGGGAATATAAACTTGCAGTTTCCAACAGCCACCCCCAGATTTGTGCAGCAAATAATGTTTTATACAACTTTATTCATCTGTGATTTCAGGGAATGGGATTAATCTGGAAACTGGGAGTATGTATTCTCAACCCTGAATAATAACCTTAGCATGGTGAACCTTTCCATCCTTTCCAGGCTAGGTTTCAGTTATCCTTCCAATGGGCCATGATGCTTGAGGATATTTGGGGTCAACTATCATCTCAACTTGATCTGATTCCAAGTTTGTCTTGTAAGTCTCCCATTTTTTCCTGGTGTAAAGGATTGGATCCCGTATAACTGGATTTTGTCATGGTCAAGGGTCTTCTCTCTCCAAAGTCCCCCTCCCACTCAGATCATCCCAGCCACTGTACTTGGACCTTGACTCCATCTATGCCACTTTGAAAGCTTTTGGGAGTGTTTTACCCTGTTTTATGTCATCAACTGGATTATTCTTTAAGTCAGCATATATTCAGCTCTTCATGCCAGTCACCCTGAATATCAGCTATTTTTGTGCCAACATCTTGTAGTGACAGGACTAAAATGTTATCCATGCTAGGACTGTTATGGAATCTGACCATAGGGTCATTGACTGTAGTTGAATTGTGAGCGAGGAACTGAGAATGTTAGCCAGCTGGGTACCAGATAGGGCTGCACATAGTTCAACACAAGGAATAGATAGCTGGCTGTACGAGATCTAACCATAATGAGGCTAATGTGGGTGTGGTGTGCATCTCTCCAACCTCAGTGGATGAACTCAGTCACTCGATGCTGGACCCAATTAATATTTCACCCTCGGATACCAATTTTCATTGCATATGCAGTGAAATGTTACATTGTAGAGGCCAGGTATGATAAAGAAGAGGAGCTGAAACACAATCAAGCTGAGGCCAACAAAACATGGCAGACTACAGTAATGAAAGGAACTGATTTTGATTGGTGTTATTTTAGCCAAGCCATTGAAATATAAAAAATGTTAAACGAATTATGCAGTAATCTTAAATGATTATGAATTCAAAATACTCTCTCCCACTCTGATTCGTATGGCACCATTTTCACCCATGCTTCAAAGTTAAACTTGGTACTGGCTCTGATCTTTAAAACCACCTTGTGAGCAGTCCATCCAGGAAGTGCAGAGCACCTGCACAGTAAGGTGCAGATGTTCTGTGGGAGCCAGTCAAATTTAAGGTCACAACACATCAGTTTATTTATGCTCAGCTATCCCACATTCCACCTCAGAACAAAGTATGCAGACTCACTCACGACTGAAAAGTCTGCAGCAGTTCTGATCACAGCATTAGTGCACACTGCAGGATGGACAAATTGTGTTTGAGATGTTACTCACCATGCCATATTGGTGCTAACCATAGCTAGTCAGTTCCTGCTCAGTCTCCAAACATGTGCTGGCTCCTTCACACTCAGGAGTGAGTCCATGGCCACTTCTCTGCATGCAGATCTTGTACCTCAGCTGGGGGAGGCGATAGTTGTGATTGGTGATTGAAAATCCCCTACAGACATTGTACAGTGCAGTAATTGGGTGTGGTGGAAAGCAGACAGAGCCAGTGGGGATATGTGAAATGACACTGAATCTGACTACCTTGTCCCAATTTTGTTTGTTGACTTACAGGGGGATGAGCTGGTTGTAGGCATCAATCTGCTTGAACCAGTCATCATCTGTTACAGGTGCTACAGCAGCGTTAGCTGAAGGATGTATATTTATAGTGTAGCTGCAGCACAGAGCATGGTATGGTTCAACAAAATTTCAATTCAATTCAATTCAATTTTATTTATATAGCGCCGTATCACAACAACAGTCATCTCAAGGCACTTTTCATATAGAGCAGGTCTAGACCATACTCTTTAAAATAGGTATTTACAGAGAGAGACCCAACAAATCCCACCAAGAGCAAGCACTAGGCGACAGTGGCAAGGAAAAACTTCCTTTTAAGAGGCAGAAACCTCGAGCAGAACCGGACTCAGGGTGGGCGGCCATCTGCCTCGACCGGTTGGGTTAAGAAGGAAAGGGGGGGGGGGGTAGAGAATAGCGAAAGAAGAACATAGCATAACACAGGTTCCATATCAGATGTAAGATGAGGCCAGTAATACAGCAGTAGTAGTGATAGTAGTGATAATTAAAGTATTAACTGCTAACACAGCAATACAACTAATAGCAGTAGCAGTATAAGTAATTTCTAATTCTAGCAGCAGGTGTTGAGTGGAGTTGTAGGAGCAGCAGGAGACTTGTCATCACAGATCAGACTCTACAGCTCCAGAGGAAGAAATACCTGCAGAAAGAGACAGAAGAGGAGAGAGAGACGGAAGAGCACAATACTACAGGAAAGGGGACATATTGAGTTAGTAACATGTAACATGGGATATGAATCCATATTGAGTGGAGAGAGAGAGAGAGAGAGAGAGAGAGAGAGAGAGAGAGAGAGAGGAGCTCAGTGCATCATGGGAGATCTCCCGGCAGTCTAGGCCTATAGCAGCATAACTAAGGGATGGTTCAAGCCTGAGCCAACCCTAACTATAAGCTTTATCAAAGAGGAAAGTTTTAAGCCTACTCTTAAAGGTACAGAGGGTGTCTGCCTCCCGGACCGAAACTGGGAGAAGGTTCCACAGTAGAGGAGCCTGATAACTGAAGGCTCTGCCTCCCATTCTACTCTTGGAAACTCTGGGAACCACCAGTAAACCAGCATTTTGGGAGCGCAGAGTCCTGGTGGGATTGTAGGGGACTATGAGATCTTTAAGGTAAGATGGAGCCTGACCATTAAGGGCTTTGTATGTGAGGAGGAGGATTTTGAATTCTACTCTAGATTTGACTGGGAGCCAATGTAGAGAGGCTAACACAGGAGAAATGTGATCTCTTTTCCTAGTTCCTGTCAGTAGTCGTGCTGCAGCATTTTGAATCAGCTGCAGAGTCTTTAGAGACTTGTTGGGGCAGCCTGATAATAATGAATTACAGTAGTCCAGCCTAGAAGTAACAAATGCATGGACTAGTTTTTCTGCATCTTTTTGGGACAGAAAATGTCTAATTTTGGAGATGTTACGCAGATGAAAAAAGGCAGTCCTAGAAGTTTGTTTTATGTGTGAGGTAAAGGACAAATCCTGATCAAAGGTGACTCCCAGATTCTTTACAGTGGAGCTGGGAGCCAGGGCAATGTTGTCTAATGGAGCTACATCATTAGAAAGTTTGTTTCTGATGTGTTCAGGACCAATTATAATGATTTCAGTTTTATCTGAGTTTAGTAGTAAGAAGTTGCTTGTCATCCAGATTTTAATGTCCCTAAGACAAGCTTGGAGTTTGGCTAGATGATTGGTTTCATTAGGTTCCATTGACAGATAAAGCTGTGTATCATCTGCATAACAATGGAAATTTATGGAGTGTTTCCTGATAATATTGCCCAAGGGAAGCATATACAAAGTGAAGAGGATTGGTCCAAGCACTGACCCTTGTGGAACTCCATGTCTAACTTTTGTGTGTATGGAGGAGTTGTTGTTAACATGTACAAACTGAAGCCTATCAGATAGATAGGACTTAAACCAGTTTAGTGCCGTTCCTTTAATGCCAATAAAGTGCTCCAGTCTCTGTAAAAGGATGTGATGGTCAATTGTATCAAAAGCAGCACTGAGATCTAACAAGACAAGTACAGAAACAAGTCCGTTGTCTGATGCTATCAGAAGGTCGTTCGTAACTTTTACAAGTGCCGTCTCTGTGCTGTGATACAACCTAAATCCTGACTGAAAAACCTCAAATAAACTATTGTCCTGTAGAAAGTCGCACAACTGTTTTGCAACTGCTTTCTCCAGGATCTTAGAAAGAAAGGGGAGGTTAGATATAAGTCTGTAGTTGGTTAATACATCTGGATCTAGAGTGGGCTTTTTTAGAAGAGGTTTGATTACAGCTGTTTTATACGTCTGCGGAACATAACCTGTTAACAAGGACAGATTTAACATATCTAATACAGGACTGCAAATTAAGGGCAGAGCTTCCTTAAGCAGCCTAGTTGGGATGGGGTCTAAGAGACAGGTTGAAGGTTTAGATGCTGAGATAATTGATGTGAGCTGGGCTAGGTCGATGGTAGAAAAGGAGTCAAGGTTAGGTTTTGCAGCTGACTCTATGGATCCTGTGTTATGGCATAAATCTGTACTGATTGAAGGCAGGATGTGATTAATTTTATCTCTAATGGTAGAGATTTTATCATTAAAGAAGTTCATAAAATCATT
Source organism: Lates calcarifer (assembly GCF_001640805.2). Classification (NCBI taxonomy): domain Eukaryota; kingdom Metazoa; phylum Chordata; class Actinopteri; family Centropomidae; genus Lates; species Lates calcarifer. Next base: position 13,716 of record NW_026118087.1, read on the forward strand.
GCTACTGAGGGTTATAGGGATGCGTGGATCTATAGAGCTGTGACTCTCTGTCAGCCTGGCTACAGTGCTGAAGAGAAACCTGGGGTTGTTCTTATTATCTTCTATTAATGATGAGTAATAGGCACTTCTTGCATTACAGAGGGCCTTTTTATATCTTTTGACACTATCCTGCCAAGCTAAGTGGGATTCTTCCAGTTTGGTGGAACGCCACACTCTTTCAAGCCTACGTGCTGTTTGTTTCAGTGTACGGGTTTGGGAGTTGAACCATGGAGCTTGCCTCTTTCTCTTTATTGTTTTCATTTTTAGGGGGACGATGGAATCTAAAGTGGTACGTAATGAGTCTGCAACACTGTCTACAAGATGATCAAGCTGGGAGGGAGTAGCTTCTGCAAAATTAAGATGAGGCACTGGACCTAAGTTAGTGGGAATCATTTCCTTGAATTTAACTACTGCATTATCGGAAATATTTCTAGTCAGGATGTTTTTTGCTGATAATACATAATCCAGCAATATGAAGTCGAAAGTGATTAAGAAGTGGTCTGATAGAATGGGATTCTGTGGGAAGACTGTTACATGTTCAATGTCAATACCATAAGCTAAAACAAGGTCGAGAGTGTGACTGAAACAGTGAGTGGGTTTATCTACACACTGAGAGAAGCCAATAAAGTCTAGTAAAGAGGAAAAAGCAGAGCTAAGGCTGTCATTGTTGACATCAACATGAATATTGAAGTCGCCTACAATAATAACTTTATCTGTTTTAAGAACCAAACTCGACAGGAACTCTGAAAATTCAGATAAGAAATCAGAGTATGGACCAGGAGGACGGTACACTACAACAAATAGAATTGGCTTTAATGTTTTCCACCTTAGGTGGGACAGACTAAGAACAAGACTTTCAAATGAATTATAACTGAGTTTAGGTTTAGGGTTAATTAATAAAGTGGAGTTGAAAATGGCTGCGACTCCACCTCCACGGCCAGTGTCTCTGGGAATGTGAGTATTAATATGACTGGGGGGGGTTGATTCATTCAGGCTAACATACTCATCCTGACACAGCCAGGTTTCAGTCAGACAGAATAGATCAAGATGGTGATCTGATATCAAATCATTTACTAGTACAGCTTTGGATGAGAGAGATCTGATATTGAGTAATCCGCATTTAATTATTTTATTTTGCTGAACATTTGAGGTGGATGTGCTGATTTTTATTAGATTATTGTGACTAACTCCTCTTTTGTTGACCTTTGGTTTAGTTAATTTAAATGGTCGGGGGGCAGACACAGTCTCTATGGGGTAATGGAGGGGTGACTGCTCTAAAGGAGGCTCAGAGAAGCGTGTCAGACTGCAGCTCTGTCTCCTGGCCTGAACTCTGGATTGTCAGGGCTTTGGCTTCCTAATAAACTCTGTCAGATTTCTGGATATGAGAGATGCTCCATCAAAAGTAGGATGAATGCCGTCTCTCCTAACCAGACCAGGTCTCCCCCAGAAACTCTTCCAATGATCTACAAAGCCCACATCGTTTTCTGGACACCACCTCGACAGCCAGCGGTTGAGTGAAGACATGCGGCTATACATGTCATCACTGGTCAAAAGTACAGGACGTTGATATGGGGGTGAAAATGGTCATTTGGAAGTGAAGTCAGATGTCTTCTTCAGAAAAGGGACATATTTGAAACAGAAGGAAGTGGTGCATTTCTGAAACAAAGGTGAACTGATATATGTCTGCACTTTTCCATTACACTAGGTACACAAGGTTTTGCTACTGCCTCTGGTACAACTGTCTTCATGCCTCCTCAGGTTGACCCTTTTGAGTCATTGAAATTTTTTTTCAATAATTCATCTGGATTTAGGGAACAAACATCCAGTGTCAGAGTTATAGAATGAATTTTAGTTGCAAGTTATCCACTTGCACCCCAAAGTCTCCTCCCAATGGGATGTGCCTGGAAAACCTCCAAAGGGAGGTGCCCAGGACACATCCTAATCAGATGGCTGAACCACCTCAGCTGGCTCCTTTCGATGCTAATCAGCAGCAACTCCAAGCCTCTCCCAGATGTCTGAACTCCTCACCCTATCTCTAAGGCTGAGCTCTGCCACCCTGCAGAGGAAACTCATTTCAGCCTCTTGAATCCGTGATCTCGTCCTTTGGTCACTACCCACAGTTCATGACCACAAGTGAGGGTTGGAATGTAGATCAACTGGTAAATCCTCTTCACCACAACGGTCCAGTATAACATCTTTCAATCTCCCACCTCTCCTTATTCTCACTTATGAACAAGGCCCCAAGATCCTTGAACTCCCTCACTTGAGGCAGCAACCCTCCCCCCACCCGGAAGGAACAGCCCACCGTTTTCCGACAGAGAACCATGGACTCAGACTTGGAGATACTGACTCTCCCGACCGCTTTGCATTTGGCTGCTAACCGCCCCAGTGTGCGCTGGAGGTCTTAATCTCATGAAGGCAACAGAACCACATAATCTGTAAAAAGCAGCAATGCTATCCTGAGGTAGGTTCCCAAACCAGACACACTCCTCACCCCGGCTGCACCATGAAATCAAATTGGCAGAGTCCAACACCCATGGAAAACATATCTGCCTTTGTGCAAAGGATGCAGACACAGCTCCCACATTGATTATATAAGGACCTGATGGCTCACTTCAATGGCCCTGGTACCCCATAATTCTCCAATTCCACAAAACACATGTAGACTGGGTGGTCATACTCCCACTCACATTCCTGCAGGGGTAAAGAGCTTGTTCACTGTTCCATGGACAGGACAGAATCCACATTGTTCCTTCTGAATATGCAGTTCAACAATCACTTGGTGCCTCCTTTCCAGCAGCCTGATGTAAACTTTCCCAGGGAGGCTGAGTAGTGTGATGCCCTGATAATTGAAGCACCCTCTGGTCCTGCTTTCTGAGAATGGGAACCACCACTCCAGTCTGCCACTCCATTGGTACTGTTCCCGACCTCCTTGCAACATTGAAGAGGCGTGTCAGCCAAGACAACCCCACAATATTCAGAGTCTTCAGTATCTCAGGGCAAATCTCATCCATGCCAGGTTGCTTGCCACTAAAAAGCTTATCTCTGCCAGGGATATTGATGGGGCTTCAGACTCTGCCTCATCCACAGAGGACATCTTGGCAGAGTTTCAACAATATCCCCAGTCTAGGTCAGCAGTTCTCCTCCCCAGCTAACCACAGCCTGAGCCAAGCCCTGCTTTCCCACTGAATGGTTTGCCAGAATTTCCCTTAGGCCACCCGAAAGTCCTTCTCCATAGCCTCCCCGAACTCCTCCCACATCTGAGTTTTTGCTTTTATGACTGTATAAGCCCTCCTGGCCCCCCAGCTTCATGGCCTCCCTCACTGTTGGTGTCCACCAAACGGATTCTCAGATTGCCACCTCGACAGGCCCTGAAGACCTTTCCCCCCACACCTCCTTCAAGGATCATTTCAGTGCAGGCCTCTGCTTCATGCAGACCTCATGCAGGTCAGAGGCTTTGTTTATACATTTGTGGTAGGGTGATGAGGAAGAGATGGAGTTTTGAGGATTTTATATCTAGGTATGAAAAGATGAAGGACCCTGGGAGACGGTGCTCAATGGCTCTCCTTTGTCAATGGAACAAAAGATGCCATTTTGTCCCATCTTCCATTTTGAATGGACTGAAGCTCTACAGACCCCCTTTTGGTGTCAGAATTCCTCCCAATGTATGAGCATGATGTATAGTCCATAGTTAAGAATTCATTTGTCAGTCCATTTAAGTTGTAACATTAAACTGGGCATTTTGTCCATACTGTCAATCTTGGCTAAGCAAGGACAGATTGCAAACTAAATCCAGATAAACAACAATAATGATGACATAGTATAAAATGAATGTTGTTGGTCATGTTGATATTTTAAGTTGGGAGAGAGTGGCACCTAGTGTGATAAGGTTTGACATGTCCAACATTGTATGTAATGTTCTAAGCTTGTTGGAAAGGGCATTTGTAAGATTAGCTCTATAAGATCATAATAGTGTTTTTATCTAACAAAACCGTACCAAGGAGTTGATCCAAGTGTACTTGCTGTGGCGTTGAATCAGAATTTTGGCTTTTTGCAACAATTACTGAAATTAGAATTTTCCACTGTTGCTAACAAGCTCAAGTTTGCCTGTGTAACTGCAAGAAAAGTAAGATGCTCTGAGCTAGCATCTGTCTCACTGTCAGTACTGTGAGGAGCTCTTGTGCTTTCAGTTTTTTTTTTTTACAGGTGGCTTCGAGATGTGGGTAGCAGGAGGCAGAGAGGTACTCAGAATCACTGTCACTGCCTAATGGGTAATGACCATCTTCTAAACCATGGTCATCTTTGCCATGGATGAAGATTTTGCAAGAACAAGAAGGTGGAGTTTTCTTCCAAGCCTGGTGCATTTCTGCCCTGAAGCAGAGAAACAGTAGAGGGGAATTCTTCTATAAGGGCTTGACAGAGCTCTTTGTAGTCATTTCTGACACTGGGAGATAGTGACTGTATAAACCTATACACAGCTTCAGAGTTTGTCTTCCACACAAGTTTAACTTTTTCCCTTTGGGTTGCATGGGGCAAGTCAATTAAGTTGCAGTCTAATTATCAAAATGTTCAGCGTTCATAGCTATAAGCTCACCTAAAAGCGGGGGGCCTGTGAGGTCCTTTCGGATGAAGGCAACTCTCGGCCATTATGGGCATGTACATCATATACTAATGTTCTCTCTGGTTGAGAGGCAAGGACTGAACACCTGTCATGACTTTCATGGTAATGCAGAGAGGAGGGCTGCTGGAAGTGGCTGAGAAGAACAAGGAGCAGAATATCTATTGTCTATTGTCTGTATCATAGAGATGAGAAGTCAGGTGGCTGTGACTTCATTGTCTCGGTGGAGGTCATGGAGCTGACTTCACTGCTAATGACATAGGGTCAGTTGGGAGGAGTTTGTGAGTCTGACGAGATGAGGAGATTAAAGTGAGGCAGTGGGCAAAACTCTCAACCTATAGAGCTAGAACAGTGAAACCTTTGACACTGAAAGTAAATTTGGCATTGAAAACAAAACCTGAACTGAAAAAGAAAACACTGGCAATAAAATGTTTGTATTGTAGAAATTGTATTGGCACTGAAACAAGTATTGCCACTAGAAAAAATATTCACTGAAAAATAAAACAAAAGCATCAAAAGATTAGTTTTACCATCTTATAATCTTCTTCTATTTAGATTTTTTTGCATTATAATGTATAGATTTTTCTCTTCATGTCTGTCGCCTTTCTTTTTTTTAAATAATGTCAGTATTTCTTTCAATGTCACTGGTTTTCAGTTTCAACTTTTTGTCACTTTTTTGTGTGAAGCGGAGGGGCAAGGAGTGCCCAATCTATATATAAGCTACATATCATTTGTGTTCTCCGCTGCGTTGTGTGTCTTCACTGTCTTCACTCCACTGTCTTCACAGCATTGAACTCCAGGTTGTTTTTACTGTACCACGAGGCCGGCTCTACGCAGGGGCAAGAGTGGGCAGCGCCCCCTCAAATAAATGTCTTGCCCCCTCAAACCAAAATTTTAGAAGTTGAGAAAGCACATTTTTACTATACTCACAAAATTAATACATTACAAGTTGACAAAATTATCTGCAGTAGCGGAAAAAAACACCGAAAAGGGACACGAAGACGATATAGTATCAGCTTCTTCTCATCTCTCTGTCCCTCCGCTGTGTGTGTATTCACAGGCTGGTCAGCGCACACACACACTCCTCCCCTCAGTCCTCAGTAAACATCCAATCACTGTTAGCATGCAAATGAGCCAAGGCGTAGCTGGACATTGTGGTGTCAGGTTTCAGCACGGCGTTCTGTTCTATATCTGTTGTGTTTTCTAAATTAGTTTGAGAAGTTTTTTTTTATTATTATTCATAAGACTACTTTTCAGTTTTATAAATATTGATTATTGTGTGTGAAGTCTTATTTTAGGTTAAAATTTATTTGAGAATTAAGCCATCCAGTTAAGATATATGTTATGTTGTTGGTTGATAAAATCTGGATGAAGGATATTTTATTTTATTTTATTCTATTTTATTTTTATTTTTCAGTTTTCCCCCTTGAGGGATTGCCACCTTATTGTGGTCAGGGGGTTTGCGTGCCTCAGTGACCTTAAGAGCTATACCAGCAGGAGCTTAGTTTTCAGGTGGGACACCCAAGTTGGACAGGTCTGAAGGTAGAGGCCTGACTAAATGCATTCCACTTCTCTAGGCTGGGGTTGGACACATAGCTAACAACCCAATTCAATGAAGAGAACATGTTACTATAAGCACAGGGGAAAAAAAGTGCTGGAGCATGATGTGTACATATGATGCCCCCTTCACATTTCTGACTGCCCCCTCATATATGCCTGCCTACAACCAGCCCTGCTGTACCACATGACCAGCTGGTCAATCTCCCTCCTGTAAGCAGACTCATGCCCCCCAGAGATGAACCCAATGAGGGTGGTGTCATCAGCGAACTTCTGGAGTTTGACAGACTGGTGACAGGAGGTGCTGTTGGTGTTCAGGGAGAAGAGTAGAGGGGAGAGAACACAGCCTTGAGGGGAGCCAGTGCTGATGGTCTGAGAGTCAGAGATGTGTTTTCCCAGCTTCACATGCTGCCTCTTGTCCGACAGGAAGTCTGTGATCCACCTGCAGATGGAGTCAGGCACGCTCAGCTGGGAGAGTTTGTCCTGTAGCAGTGCTGGAATGATGGTGTTAAAGGTGGGGCTGAAGTCCACAAACAGGATCCTGGGGAGTCCAGGTGCTGCAGGATGAAGTGGAGGGCCATGTTGACTGCATTGTCTACAGACCTGTTGGCTCTGTAGGCAAACTGCAGGGGGTCCGGGAGTGGGTCAGTGATGGATTTGAGGTGGGACAGCACAAGGCGCTCAGATGACTTCATTACCACAGAGGTCAGGGTGACGGGTCTGTAGTTGTTAAGTCCTGTGATCCTTGGTTTTTTGGGGACAGGGATGACGGTGGAGGCCTTGAAGCAGGCTGGCACATGGCATGTCTCCAGTGAGGTGTTAAAGATGTCTGTGAACACTGGAGACAGCTGATCAGTGCAGTGCTTCAGGGTGGATGAAGAGACTGAGTCTGGCCCAGCTGCCTTGTGAGGGTTCTGTCTCTTAAAAAGTCTGTTGATGTCTCTCTCCAGGATGGAGAGGGAGACTTTGGGCTTGCAGTTAGTGATCTGCCTGAGCCCTCTCCAGACAGAAGCAGAGTCACCTACTGAGAACTGGTGTAGTTTCCTAGAGTACAGGCATTTGGCTTCTTTCACCACCTTGCTGAACCTGTACTTTGACTCCCTCAACCTGTCTCTGTCCCCATTCCTAAACGCTTTCTCCTTCTCCAGCCTTAGCTGTCTGAGTTTGGCTGTGAACCAGAGTTTGTCATTGTTGTAACTCAGCCTGGTGTGTGTGTGTGTGTGTGTTATAAGCATTGCTTATGGTGGTGTAACAGTGATCCAGAATGTTCTCCTTTCTGGTTGGGCATTTAATTAACTCACCAAGGACAATAACTAAGGAGTCCGGGTTTGTCCACTCCACACACAGAATCTGGTCAGCAATCTGTGGGGTCAAGTGCTGAGGGGTGTGCATGATGATGCTGGCCACCGGGGGGCATGACTGACATATGTTACTGTTTAAGTGAAAGAAGTGTGTTTTGACCAAGGTCACAAATAGTAATGTCAGTAGGCTACTGCATCACTGGAGTTAGTTTAGGTGGATTTTTGGTCAGCAGGGGATGCTAATAAATCAGTTGGTGTTTTGGTTGTTACTACAAAAAACAGAGACACATTTCAAAAGAAACAAAAACAAAATAGAGACAAAGGGAAAAAGGCATATTTAAAGAGAATATTGAATGTGTGTGTGTGTGTATACACACACTTTTTCTTTTATATCTTTCATCTGTAGTCAGATGAGTACGCCCTTGTTACTTTCACTGATTCTTCTGAGGGTTTGCTTCTCTCACTGGAAGTTATGCCATGAGTCATAAAATGATTTTATATATATTAATATTTTAATCCAGTTTGATCTGTTGTGCTGATAAATTGATGTATAATTTAATCTAGTAGCCTGTAAACAAGACGAATCAGTGAGCTCATGTTTATTCACTCTTGTAGATGGGTTTGACCCCTCTCCAGTTCAGACAGTTTTCCATCCGTTCTGAGACAGGTCAGGCAAATCACAACCATTTAAAATAGGGCAGGTTTGATACAGTGACTGGAAGAGGAGAGTGGAAGACGAAAAGAAGGATTTTGGCCTGCTTGGAAATAAAAAAATAAAATGAACTGAGAGGTTCCAGACTCATTGCAGAAATGTGATTTTGCCTATGTAGGCAAAATTGTGACACATGCTTATTCTCTTCCCTGTGACTGTCGTTTTAGATCTGTGAATCCAGGCTACAGCCCTGTTCATACAGGCACAGCTGCTGTCCCTGGGGAAGTGCCAGAAGATGATTCCATCTTACTTTTATCTGAAATGGACAGCAGGTGTTTGAAGCAACCACAAGAAGCAGATGCATCAAGTGGAAGCACTCCTCAAATGTGCCAAAAGCATGCTGGGCCAGACAGTGATGCAACTGAGCTTCCTGACTTCAGGGCCCAAAACCGCCGTTTACTACCTAACTTAAAGAATCCTCTGCATGTCATTGATGGGCCTGAGCAGCGTTACTTCATTGGCATCATTGACATTTTCACAGTTTACAGTTTTAAGAAGAGGCTTGAGCACTGGTGGAAAAGGCTGAGACATCCAGGCCGGTCTTTCTCTACTGTCAGTCCACAGACTTACTGCCTCAGGCTGTGTGAGTGGGTACAGGACCATACTAAATAGGCCATGGATGAGGGATGGAGACTTACCACCAACTCTCACTGAGCATGTCCAAACAACCAAATGGTCAACTGAAGTCCACACACATACATGAAACAAGTTTACCTGCTGTTCCATGGTTCAGATCCTTTCATCTTTCCACATGCTCAAACACAAGCCTGACCTCTATGGTGTTGTATTTTTGTCTCATTTCTGAGTGTCCAGTAAACCCTTTGAGCAAAGAAAAATGTTTTCTACATTTTATATTTTGTAGAGAAATTATTATCATGCAATACAATGAGACCAATGATGCACAAACACAAAATCTGCTCTGCACTCACTACATTTATTTGCATGTTTCCTTTCTGCAGAAGACATGTCCTACATAGCCCTTTCTGTAAAAGAGCTGAATAAACAAACCAAACTGCAATTGTGTTTAAACCCACTTTGTGCCAGAATTAGTTACCATTCCCCTATAGGGCAGTCAAAACTGTCAAAACTTACAGACAGCAATTTGATTAAAATTTCAGCATACTGTAACACTTTTTTAGTAGGTAGTTTACTTAAATACTGTGATAAAAAAAACATGCCACATGCGACACATCATAAAGAGGATAGGGAAGCCTCTTGTTTCTGATGTGCCTTCATAACAGAAAAACTTAGCATTTCAATGTAAATGTTTGCCTGCATGTGCTTCCAAACCCTATTTCATTGTCATTTTCTTTACAGGGTTTAATAAATATTGTACTTCTACCTTTTTTGCATTGCAAAGGCAATGTAAGCACACATGGTCCGTAAGTTTGATTGTAGTTTAATATATATTTTTTTCCCATTTTTTCCATTAGTGTTCACATAAAGGTAGCTATATGTTTTTAAAATAAAGAAGTAAATAACTCAATAAACCACAGGGCGCAAAAAAGGCAAAAGGTGTCCCGATAGGAAATGATGGGTTTCAACTATAATGCATCATTATTAATATTAGGAATTAAGAAACTTTCATTTCCTTGTGGCTGAGATTTCACTTTCTCCTCTCTTGGTCAGAGCATCCAGCCTTTGGCAATTCTGAGCTGATTAAGCATCAAAACGCTGTGAAAAGCTCTTTTTCGCACACTGGCATCGCTCACAGGGGACAAAAAAGGCAAAAGGTGTCCCAGCAGGAAATGATGAGTTTCAACCATAACGCACGTTTATTAATATTAGAAATTAATAGGTACACAGAAGCAGAGAAGCGAGGAGTTTCACACACCGGCCTCATTGTGTGTCCACAGAAGGGAAAAAGTTCCCCCTCGGCCGCTGATAGTTTCCATACATCCCGATTGTTAGGAACATTAGAGAAAAATTCTTGTTAGAGCGGTTGAGACTTCAATTTCTCCTCTTCTTTCTTGGGAGACAGCATTTCTTCATTCTGAGGTTATCAAGCGTCCACAAGCAGTGATAAGGGGATTTTCACACACTGCCCGCAATTACATCACCTACAATAGGCACAAGGATTCCCTTCGGCTATGTACTTTCCATACATCCTGATTGTTGATGAACATTAGAATTTGACAAACAGCATGCAGTGTTCAGCATGGTCAAATTATGTCTGACGGATAGAGGTTCCAAGTCTCTACGACCTTCCGTTATGGAGTTATAGTCCAAAATGTCCCACCATAGGGAATGAATGGGGTGGTCAGGGAGTGAAATTTCCAACACTCTTATGGTAAATGGTAAATGGACTGTACTTATATAGCGCTTTTCTAGTCTTTTCGACCACTCAAAGCGCTTCACACTACAGATCACATTCACCCCATTCACACACATTCATACAGCACATGTATATACAAAGTGCTTTTTCTATACAGTCACACACATTCACACCCCGATGCACACACATCGGAGGCAATTTGGGGTTCAGTATCTTGCCCAACCTCCTGAGCCACAGCTGCCCCCTGGGCACATGGGTGTCCCAGGGGAAGTGTTTAGGTGCGCGTTCAGGTCATTTGGAGTCAATTGATAGTGGTTTGTTGGATATAGTTTGGGCAAGTAGGTGGCACTAAAGTCATGGATATTGCCCAAAGGTTGGTATCAGCATGTTGGTATAAACAGAATAAAGGTAAGTTGTGTGAGTTTGGTTGAGTTTAGGCACCATCAAGGGAGTGGTTAAGGTTAGTATAAAGGTATGGTTCAGGTATATAATAACAAGCAAGTAACTGTACGTAAGTGGAACTAAAGTCACCTATCTAAGTAACAGCTGAAATAACACAGCAGGTATGTGATAGGAAGCAAGTATAACCAGAATGAAGGTAAATAGTGGGATTCTTCGGTTTGACCTCTGTGATTCTTTGGGGTGTCTATATGGGCGTCCACCCAGCAAAGCATACCAAAGAGGATAAAGTTCTCCTTGATGGAGCCACACCCCAAAGAATGACAGAGGTACACAAGCCCCCATACCACGCCAAGGCAGAATCCATATGGGGCAATGTTTTTTGTTTGTTATGGTTTATTTATTTAAAAATATATATATGGGGGGGGGGTTGGAAGCCAAGAGTACAGGAAACAATGAAAAGTAGAAAACTAGAAAACAACACTTTAAACATGTAATTGGATCAAACTATATACATTTCTCACAATACAAGAAACAAACCATAAAGAGGTAACATGACACAAGGAAGTATTTACATGCACTTTTGTTTTTTACTAAGAGCTTTAAGCTTGTAGTTGAAAGCCTTGTAGCTCCTGCATGCATTTTTTTTTCCAGACAGGCTTTCTGGAATTGTTTGTATCCCTTTAAATGTGAGAGCTTGGGATCTGGGTTGATCATGGCCTCTTCCTCCTTGAATCAGCACTTAGAAGTGTTGAATGGAAGTCAGGTTTCAGAGGAGTGGACTGGTGGTCTGAGATGGTCCTGCTCCTCTACTTCCTGCACATCTTCATCAGGTTGGTCATCCTCAGGTCTGTCTGGATTTTCAGGGGAATTAAGAAAGGAGATGGATCTTGATTTTGATGTGAGACGATAGGGGATGTCTTGATGAAGTAAAAATGGTCATGTTGAAGATATTGGGAAGAATGAATTTTCCCAAGATCTGTAACTTTTGGAGCTGTACTTGGGTCATTCCAGCCAAGCTAATTTCTTTGAGAACATCATTGAGATACTTGAAGTCCACAAAGTCTCCATTTTGTATCATTCCAATGGCAGACGTGAAGGTGAGCACCTTAAGGAGCTCGGGGTCATTAAGGACAGGAGGGATATGGCATCCCATGGTCCTTGTATTTGTTGAGGTTGGGGTTAGGGTTAGGCACAAACCCTGAGAGGTTAGGATTTAGAAAAGATACAGGGAAAGGCTTCCAGAAGCCAATCCAAACACGGTTAGGGATAGGCACAAACCCTGAGAGGTTTGGGTTAGGGAAAGGTCCGGCGAAGGTCTCCAGAATCCACCCAGCAGATCCAGTGATAAAAAATCAAGACCTGGTGAACAAACTCTAAACAAATTTAATTTGTAATTCTCTGTAACTTAGTTCCTATATTGAGGTTTAATTTGTAAATTGAAGTTTAAATGGCATATTTCATTGTCTTGAGGTCCTGAAATGTTGCACAAAATTGGTTTTAAGTTCTATTCATCATGTTTTGTGATTTTAAGATGTTTGAAAATCTGTGTGTGTGTGTGTGTAAGAGAGAGAGAGAGAGAGATAGAGAGAGAGGGGCTGGTAAGAAGGTGGGAGCACTCCAGCAAATCAGACCCCCAACCTGATTGGGATGGGGGGGCAGAGAAAGAGGAGGAAGAGTGTCACGAGGGAAGTGGGGTGACGGAACACCCCACAGCCCTGGGTCCCGGAAGTACACTCAAAAAGCACAGAGAGGAACAGGGAGTATAGTGGACGCCGAGCGCACCACTGGGACCCTGGATGACCCAGGTTCTCCCTGAATGAGGATATAGCGAAGGGTGACGTGGGAGCGCCAAGCCACACTAGATCTCCAGCCCAAGACCAGATGGGAAGAAGATGGAGAGAGACAGACAGAGAGGGAGAGAGTGTCGGAGAACAGGTATAGGAAGTGGGGGGGATCGTCACGCGTCACCACAACCCCTGCCCGATTAGGCGTAACCCGTATCTCCCACTCCCCCAAGGAGAGATCAGAGATCCCCCCCAGGGGAGGGAGAGGGAGAAAGAGAGAGTATAAAGAGGATTTGAAGGAGATGCACTTGTGTCTCAAGAGAACCTGGACTGTCCGATGGCACAGGCTGGGTTATGGTTATTAGAATATCTCTTTGACCCTCCCCATTTCGTCCGCCGACTCAACGGTTTGGTGTGGAGAGCCAAAGGTAATGCACGGGCCGACGCATATCGCTACTAGGAACTCCGCACAGTGTGCATCTCTACATGAGGGAAGAAATGTGTTGTAGTTAGTAAGTCGAGTCTTGTCGTTAAAAGAATTTCAGGACACATCATCAGTAGTGGACCCCAGGATCATTGGGTGTTTCGGCCATTATCACTAGACACCCTCACCCGAGGGGTTAGGGTTAGGGTTAGGGTAAGTCTTATCCTGGGTTTTTGGCGAATAGCTTTGTCTGTGGTGGTCGCAGAGTCATGAGACCCACATGCTCCCCCACTAATTCTACGATGGGCTTTCCAATGGCACCAGCCACGAGTCTCTCTGAGCTTGCGTTACTGAGATACGCTCTGTACGCTCTCTGAGCCTCATATATGGGTGCGGCCTTAGCGAAAATTCACTCTGGCTGAGGGATAGGGGGTTTTAGCCTGAAGTTCCAGTGGGTGCACTTGAGTTATAGTATAGTTATAGTTCTTTCACCCAAAGTCTTTTTCCCAAATTGTCATTCAACAAAAAGATTGCAAAAAAGTTGAAAAAGTGCTGTACATTAATTGACCACAAAATGGCGACTATAGACCATTCTTTTGTAGGTGAGGAAAACTGCAAAATGACTTGTCAGCAAGGCCAATTGGTGTACTTCATACCATAGTGCCATACTTAGAGTTGTGAGTGAAATAATATGGCCACATTATACATTCCCAAACATTTCTAAGAATATTTGATAGTGAAAAGGAGGAGGAGAGTGATCTGTACTTTTGTCTTAAAAGACAAAGGTAAAGGGAGAAGATGCAGAAAGAGAGATCATCAGCTGCTGATTTACAATAACAACTGTTTTCGTGCCTGGACTGGATACTGCCAATGTTCCTGACCTTACAGGACAATGCTCAAAGCTTTCCATACTGTGGCCTGTTAGCAAACTTTTCCCACATGTTAATTGATTTCAGACAAACAAGTTATGGCTAAAACACTTTTCTTGTGGTAGTGATTTTCATATGTGATAGCCATGGTAGTGGATTCCACATGCGATAGTTGTGGTCTGTGCACGGCTCCATTGCCGAGACACAGCCGTGGGCAACCCCTGGAATCACATATGAATCCACTGGCAATAGCCAAGTCCCATGGCTTGGAGTTCAGCTGGGCCACCTTGTGGGAGTAATAATAATAACAATAATAAAAGGGAATTTATTGTCCAAACCCAAGGGCTTAATTTTTGAACTACTGTTCACTACTACTACTTTTTTTTTTTTTTTTACTTTTTATTTTTCATTTTTCCACAAAACAAAACATTCACTGACATAGGACCTTATGAATTGAAATACAAGTAAATAAAATGCAATAAAAATACCACAAAGAGAGATCACACAGAGAATAAATATTTGTACCAAAGGGAATAACAGCAGTACAATATCAAACTTAGAGATACATGACAGTCTTATAATAACCCATATTCCTCCATTAGTCCTCCAAATAGAGAGTAATACAATTCCATCTTTGTTCAAAAGTGTCCATTTTCAGTTGTAGACTTGCAGTCATTCGCTCCATTGTGTAAACCCTTTTCAATCTCTGTACCCACTGAGTTATGGTTATTAGTTTTGGGTCCTTCCAGTTAACAGTTATCATTTTCTTAGCAATCAGTAAAAGTATCCATAACATATATCTTTGATCTGAACTATATGTCTCCTGAGGTATAGCTCCCCAGCAGAAAATATCAGTGGGTCCAATGGGGAATTCACTTGTAAGATCTTATCAGTTTCTTCCTTGACTCTCTTCCACAATTCTTGGATTACTGGGCAGTCCCAAAAAATATGAGAATGATCTCCAATGTTTCCACATTTTCTCCAGCACAGTTCCACATTAGGTTCTTTCACATACATTGAAATTATGAATGGTGTATTCAAATACCTCATTTTTAATTTCCAGTCAAATTCTCTCCATAGCTGGCTATTAAGTCCTTTATGACAATTTATACACAGCTCTTCCCATACATTATCTGTAATTATAACATTTAATTCCAGTTCCCATTTCCCTTAATACTTTCAGTATTTTGCAGAGTATCATTTATAAGCCTTTTATATATATGTGAAACATATTTTTTGATTGGGAGGTGTTTTTCCGCCAGAATAATAAAATAATCCTCAATATTGTTTGGGTTTTTACTAAGCAAGTCCCATTCCTTATGATTTGTTATATAGTGTCTTATTTGAAAATATCTATACAGGTCATTGGAAGGAAGTTGACATTGCTCCTGAAGCTGGGTAAATGATTTGAACTCTGTTCCACTGAATAATGAAGTTGATTGACCTTTTATCCGCCCATCTTTTAAACCCACTATCCCACACTGAGGGAGGAAATTCCATGTTACCCACTATCGGCATGGCCCTTGATACAGATAATGGGCCTCCAAACTTTTTTTCTAATTATTGTCCAAACCGAGTATGTTTTATCCATTTATTTTTTCAATTTTAGCATTATTAACAGATTTCATATTAATAAAGGGCAGTGTTGATAAAGGTATACCCTTAGCTGTACTCTGTTCAATCTGAACCCACCCAGTTTCCTGATCATTTTTAATCCATGCCATAACTGCATTTAACTGTGCCGCCCAATAATAATATTGAGATTTGGAAGCCTAGACCCCCCTTTTCCTTTGGCAGAAGAATAATTTTAAGTCTTATCCTGGGTCTCTTTCTCTGCCAAATAAATTTAGAAATTAGTTTATCCAACATATTAAAGGTCACTGTCTCAACTCTTCCAAGCAAAGAGAGGGGAAGGACCTCCCATCTTGTTATATCATTTTGTATTTGTCTGATTAGCTTATTATATTAACATCATATAATTGTGTGGAGTTTGCAGTGAGAACAATTCCCAGGTACCTACATCCCTGTTTGGACTAGTGGAAGGAGACATTTTCATTCAGCTGTATAGGCCAATTCCCTGATATCATCATTGCCTCTGATTTGTTTTCATTAATTTTGTATCCTGAGACCGAACTGTATTTGTGCATCAGAACAACAACCATTAACCCTAACTTTTGACCTAGAATTTTTATAGAGTGTATTAATCCAAGTAGCAAATGTTTCTCCAAATCCCATTTCTAACAGTGTTTGTTCCAGGAATAGCCAATCAACCCTATCAAATGCTTTCTCAGCATCCAGGCTGAGAAGCATTGAAGGTGTTCTGTCATTTGCTGCAATTGACTGTAAATTTAGCACTCTCCTTATATTATTCGTTCCATTACGGCCTATAATAAATCCTGTTGATCTGGTTTTATCAATTTCTTTGTATAATTCTGAATTCTAGTGGCTAGGATCAAAGTTAAAATTTTATAGTCTACACATAGGAGGCTTATCGGGCGATAACTAGAACACTGTATGGGGTCTTTTCCTTCTTTTTGGACTGCAATAATTGCTTCTGACCATGACTTTGGAGGATCTCCTGAGTTTAATGTATAATTATA
>NW_026118088.1:0-36237 GCF_001640805.2 Lates calcarifer
CTGCTGGCGTGTTAGCTACCCTGGCCTCGGAGTCTCTCTCTGGCTTTCCCTTTCAGACTCCTGCCCCTGAGAGCTCGGAGCCCTGGAGACACCAGGATCCTGGAGAGGCCCCGGGGTCCCAGTTTTACGAGTGGTCGCTTCTCGTGCAAATGTTGTGGCTGACTTAAGCTCAATTCTTGAAAATGTTTTTCCCAATTCACAAAAAAAATGGCATCAGGTTTTAAAAACTACAGTCTGCAGTCAGTGAGATGAAGGCTGCTGCAGAGGCATTTCAGTGTTGAAAGATTAAGAGCCTGCCTCACTGTACCCTACTGTGGTAAGAATAAAGGATGATTATCGGTGGTGGTTCACACAAGTACATTTTGAACATGATAATAATTCACTAACATAATGAAACACTCTGAAAGGGACCATTCCACATAACTTTAATATTTTAATTACATTTTGTTGCTAATACTTATATTCTTTTACTCAAGTAAAATTTTGAATGGAAGACTTTTACTTATAACAGAGTGTTTTTACAGAGGAATACTGCTACTTCTACTTAAGTAGAAGGTCTGAATACTTCCTCTTACTCACTTACTTAATGCAGCAACAAAGGATCATCACCCTCCTGTCTTTATAACAGTCCAGGTGTGATTCAGGATCTTCAGTGTGTCCCTCCTCACTCCAATCCCAAGTGTTTTTTGGTTTGGCCTCTTTTTCACTTTTTTATCATTGTGTCCAGTGTAGGCAGTGGAGACACAGTAATTCTTCTGCTAATGCTTATTTTTAAATAAGTAAGCATCTAACATAAATTTGTACACTAAAAACAAATAAAAAATCACGTGACAATTATACATACTGTATACTAGTTGCTATCATCCACTCACTATCAACACTAGCTTCAAAACATATTTAAACCATTTTTATTTTATAGTTATGCTCTGTTTTGATGCTCTATGCCTGAGTTTACTTTTATGAGAAAATGTTTTTAGACTTATAAAGAAACTGTGAAACACACAAAACAACTACCTTCAAACATAGAACCTCAGGAAAATGTGTCCAAAAATAACTCAGGTCAGTGTTTGGATGCTTCACATGGGAGACCTGGCCTTCAACCCTGTTTCTGTTAAACACTATGGCTACGACATGAGGTGACCCAAACACTGCCAACTTCTTCTGCCTCCCCCGTCTTTGCCAGCCTCTTGCGGTTGCCAAGGTAAACGTCATGGCGACCATGGGATCGGCTGAAGGCTCGGAGGGACGCCCAGCTGTGGTGGGGCGCGTGACATGATACTCAACAATCAGACGCCATGACAACCTGGCAACAATGCTGTTGATTCAGCAACCCAACCAAACTGTATGAGGTGTCGGAGAGAGGGGACAATAAACCTGTTGCTGAGCAGAGGAGACACAGTGAGGTGTTAGGATCAAAGGCTTGTGCTGGATGAGGCTGCAGAGGAATTACAGGAGATTAACAGGTGAAAAATATCATCCTAATGTATTTCAAGTCCCCCATTTTCTCTGTTTCTCTCTTCAACTACTATGGACATTTATTCAAGTACTTTACTTAAATACAATTTTGGGGCACTTGTACTTTACTTGTGTATTTCTATTTTAGGCCACTTTATACTTACTACACTCAACTACAGTTCAGAGGGAACTATTGTCAATTGTCTTTTTTGGAGAGACCAGACAAGTGACTGTTGTCTGGCTGCAATAGTCCACTTTGCTGGAGATGATGAATGACTTTCTCAAAACCTATCAGGACACAAGACTTCTAGTTCTTTCTATTTGTTTGCTGAAGCTCAGACCTCAATCTAAATGTCCGGTCAAAAGAAAAAGAAAAAAGTTTTCAGCAAGATACACAGTTGTGAATTCTGATCTGCCTCTTAATTCAAACTGACCAACTGCACAAAACTCAACCAGGCCTACTCTGCCACCATGTGGACACAATGGAAATGTTTGAAATGGTTTTACATTTCTTTCCCCTGCAATGTCCTGGACATATTCTCCCTGATGATACATATTGTCAAGTAACTTTAACATATACAAGCTGAGGCTCATACAAGCATCCGATAGTAGAGGACAGATATTGACTTATTGTGTATAATATAGGATGATGGTGGGATGTCCCATCTGTGTTCTATAAGGCAGGAAGATTGTAAACAGTGTCTGTATTTTGGTAGGAATGTGTTAAAGAAAATATCCATAAGACACCACCAAATAAATTATGCTAGTGATTTTATTCAAAAATTTTCAAAACTTTGGTCAGTTCAGGAGATCACAGGGATGCAGTTGGGTGCTAGATGACCTGAATTGGGGGCTCATCTGCTTCTGCAACCAGTGACTGACCCTGGAAAAAGTCAGTTCAGATTTGAGTCCTTTTGAGATTCAGCATGTTGAATTTATCCTCTTCATTTACTAAAGCGATGTCAACACAAGGAGTCTGTTTACTTACAGCTGCAGCACAGCTGGATGTCTCAGACAGTTTTTCATCACTTTCCAGTGAGCTGATCTCTGGCTCCTCTTTATCAAGATGAATCTGGATGTAAGGTGGATAGCCCTCATCCACAAATCCAGATATATCAGATGGGGGAGCGTAGAGGTATCTGCAACCTGCAGTCTCATAGCCTTGATTCGTACAGGGGTCAAGGTATTTGGAGCTGAACGTGACCTGGTGCAGAGTCTTTAATGTCCAGCTGCTTTCTGTGGCCTCAGTGCTTTGGCTCATGCAAGCCTCAACATCACTCTTCAATCTGCATGAGGCCTTCATCTGGGGAGAAAAGGCTTCCTCTGTGTGAGAAAAGTCAGCACTCATGCTGACTGGCTCCCACATGTTTGGACCCCCAGGTTCTGGAGCAGATTTGGAGGGTCCAGATTCAGGAAAAGCGGGCTGAGATGGCAAGGAGGAGATACAGTCCAGCTCAGAACTGTTACAGGCTGGAGAGTACAGATACCGCCTTTTCCCGAGGACTTTTGTAAGATTACATGCAAAGTGTTCATCATTCAAGCGAGTGACTGTTTGCATCCATCCTGAAAGATAAGAAATAAAAGAAATCTTACAAAATAATTATTTTAAAATGTCTAGATACATTTCCTGATTTTGTTATAGTGTCCAGTAGTGCTCATATCAATCTCTGCTGATGTTTTCAACTGAGCAGGAAATGGAAGGGCAGTCTTTCAGACTTACTGTAAGTTGAAGTGTCATATGTAGGCCTAATATAAAACTTCTGCATTTAAATCATCATCTATTCTGCTGAGTTGTTTAATTATTTTTTTGTTAAAAAAAAAAAAGTAAATACTCTATTAAAAGACCTATCAGTTACATCAAACATAAAATCTACAAAAAAAACTCATAGCCTAGTTATAAAAGATGCAAACCGACAACAGTTAACTATTCGAGCCGCATTAACCGACAGTAGATGTCTAAAACGTCTTACGTCGTTGGAAATGTCTCTCCATGCTTTTAAATCTTTGAGTGAGTCAGTGTTTTTGTCAGAACTGTGGGCACTGATGGACTCGGTTGATCATTGTAAACTGAACGAGGGTGACGTCTTTCTGTCTGCGTCTGACTTCTGTGAGCAGTATCCATAGACTGTATATAAAGAAGGCAGTATCACGTAATGATGACGTTCAGTTCTAATGAATGTTTAGTTGACGTTCAGAGGTTACGTTCATAGAACTTAATCCTGTGCTCACTAAATCTCACTCATATTATTATATTATATTATATTATATTATATTATATTATATTATATTATATTATATTATAATTTTGTTCTTCTTTACCTGTCTTTGTATCTTGGGGCTCTCTCCTGATGATCTCTGAGAAAATTGCCACGTGATTAAACTTCATAAATTGTTGTAAATGTTGATCACAATTAAATGTAATTTCTCTCACGTTTTGTCTAGAAATGTGACAGGTCCAGCACGGGAAGTTCCTGTTTCTCTGCACTGATGTTGTGACACTTGTGTTTCCAAAGTTGTACTGTCAGAGCAAGACGCTTGGACTCTCTCTCTCTCTCTCTCTCTCTCTCTCTTTCCAGGAATTGTACTTTGCCTTGTAGGCACTAGAGGGAGCCGTCTACTTAGTCTCCCCCATTTCCCAAGCTCAAATAAAAGTACAGTATCTGTAAAGTCCAACTAAACTGACTGCAACACAAGGCCATGGGACAAACATTAAATATGAGATGAGTTTTGATGGGAGGTAAAAACGTCAAGCACAAAACAGGACACAGGGGAATAATCCCTCAAGAAAGGTCCCAGGCAGATAGATACTTTGCACTCCTGGACAGCTCCTCCATACCATCAGGACATAAACACACACACATATTGTACATACATACAGTCCACACATCTGGAGTTCAGCACTGGTTCTGTCACTGTTCTCTGACCCTCTCTCTAAATTTATCAGGCCTTGTCATCACGTGTGTCTCTCATATTTCTGCTGGCCATCGGGACCGGCTAAGAATAGAAGCGCACTGACACAGATTAACACGGCTGGTGTCTCTCTCTCTCTCTCTCTCTCTCTCTCTCTCTCTCCCCTCTCTCTTTCGAAAAACCAATTATTTTCCATCTGTCACTCTTGCAACCGTGAAACCTCCTCCCCTCTCTGTGTGTGCCTTGACCTCTTCCTATGTCTGACTATACTGACCTCATCCATTAGTGTACAGAAGGGGGCAAGGGGGTGAAAGAAGAGCAACTCACTGAGGAACCTGTTGTACAAATAGACAGTTAAGATCAGAACAATAACTGTAAGTTTTGATCTGTATAAGTAGTAAATTTGTTGAGCATTAAAGTGGTTATAGTGGCAGGCAAATAACTGTTTTCTCTATTTTTAGCCATCAAAAGGGGTCAACACTAGGCTGCTGTATAATACCTCTTTACCCTCTCAGTCTGGACTCCTGGACCCAGATTGTGTTGTCTTAGCTTCCAAGCAAGACTTTCAAATTCAGTTTGAACAACTGAACAAGTTTACACCCAGAAAATCTCCTCACCACAAACCTTTATCTATAACTATGAATGTGTGGTAGAACAGGATGGACAAGAACGTCCATCAGTGACTCCTAAATGTCATATCTAATCCCGGGATGGAGCGGGATCTCCTGGATATGTGAGGTTGTTCCTCAGTGAAAGAGAGTGTTGATCCAGCACTCAACAGGCACCCAATTACAGATAGCCAACTAAAATATGACTGGCTCATCTGCAGGGTTATTTTGAGCGAGTCCATCCTCAGTTTGCCTATCCATTTCAATTTTCATTTGTCTTTGTCTTGTATGTAAATGTAAAGTGACTATGCTGATTGTGTGTGTGTTGGTGTGTTCAGGTCAGTACAAGTAGTAAGAGTTTAGGTTAGAAAATTAGAGGAGTATATCTTTGATTGTGTTCTCTAAAAGCCGAATGAGCATTTAAAACAGCTAAATGCCAATGCAAACACACCTCACTGCTGCAGCTAATGCAAACAGACCAAACCAAGGCAACTGACTAAAACACACATGCTGAAGCCAAATAATTTAATCAACTACTTGGCAAAAGCATCTGTATCATATGATCTTCCTCACTCAGTTGTCAGTGAACTGTAGATGTTCAAATTTACACTTTTCTGAGCTATTTCAGGACTGAAGATATACAAAGTGGGGTTGTTTACTTTCTTTGTTGTTGCATTTACCATTATAATTTAATAGGAAACCACCAAAACCTTCATTGTGACAATGGTATTGCAGAGCATATTTGTTGGTTGTAGGCCTGCATCCTCCAAACCACTAAACCAAAGGCCAGCCCTCCCCTTCCAGGTGGAATTTCACAAAGGATTACAAGGCCTGAAGAAAAGCTGCCTTCCTATTTATGCATCTCTGTCAGCCGACAGTCTGTCCACAATGTCAGTACAAAATGCTGGATGTGAACAGCTGGGTAAACACAGGACACCAGTGCGGTAACTGAAGTGAAGAGCTTTTATGACTTTTTGTTTAGCAGCCATCATGGCTAAGAGCAGTTAAAACACCATAAAGTTAGTAAGTGGAGAACAACATATCTCTACTGCTTCACAGAAATCCGATTAAACACAGGAGATAGGTCTTATCTTTACTGTGGGCAGTCAGACTGTGAAAGCAAAATTAACCTTCATCAAGGTGATGAGTACACAGAGGGAGGAGCTGGGGTTCTGTGTATACACACTATGGCCGCCAGTGGCCACAAGACTTTGATAGGGTAAATAGTGAATGAGTGAGTAAATGAATATGTGAATGAATATTATATTATGACTGTCAAATTTAAACAATCATACAGTGCATAGCCATGTGAGCAGCCCTGTGAGGAGTGAGCAGGTATTTTGTAACAGACAAAAGCAGTGGACAAATTAAAAATTTGGACCTGGTGGACACAATTCATCCTGAGGAATGCAACAATGCCTGGATCAAATTTCATGGCGATTCATCTGGCTGTTGTTGAGACATCTACTACAAATGTCCACCTCATGATGGCACTAGTGAGATTTTTAATATTTATCATCTATGAACAATGAGTGTCTGCCAGGCAAAACATCCACTAGTTCTTGAGATCATTTCAGTCTGAACCAACAGACCAGCAAAGTGGTGCTGTAATCCCCAGGGTCACTCCATGAGTTAGAGCAATTCAGTGTTAGCCAACCGTGAAAGCACACAGCTTTTTAAAGTATTTCTTATTCTTTATACAACAATTCATTGTTTTCTAAGATTATTGTGCTCATTAGTGCTTCATATGTTGCAATGGCATGTCTAATTCAGATTTTTCGTTGTGATCAATAGAGAAGAAGAACAAAAAACAAAAAAGAGTACACATGCTGCTTATGACAGAGAAGAGAAGAGAGGAGCCCAAACAAAATGGAACAAGTAAGACAGAATGAGGAAATGGATCCAATTTCCTTCTAAGATTCCTATCTCACATTCTTGGGATGGAAAGCCTTGCTGTTGATGATGATGATAATGATAGTGGATAGGTTTCTCTGAGGACAAAAGAAACATGACCATAAGGCCCAGTTGCATTAAGATGGTGATACTGTGATCAAAAAGTATCGGGTTCCAGTCATCCTGTAACATTCAACAGAAAGGATGATAAGTTATGACCTGTATTGGTTAGCTGATCATTTAACAAAAAACAAATAAATGTGTACATCATACATCAAATGCATCCTGGTGGGTTAGTAATCCAAGATATATTTCACAACATTAAAACCAGTAACCGGTTTTAATGTTGTGGCTTATCAGTGTATGTCCAAATGATGACTATGAGATTAAATATCTCAATTTTTTTAGTATCTTGGAAGATGCACCTTTATCCCATATGTCCCATTAGCCTAAATTATTTCGTGATTATGAGAAAATAGCTCAAAAACAATAGTTCAAAAACAATACCGAAGACTTGACCTTGGTTCCCTGCCCAAGGCAATATTCTTGCAGGTGCTACAGCAAGTAATTTTTCACATATGTAATCGTAGTATATTTGAAATAATATGTACATGTGTATTAAAAACGTGAAAATAAATGGTGTGAAATGAAACATAAATAGTCTGCATGCTGTTTATTTTCGTAGTATATTTAAAATAATATGTACATGTGTATTAAAAACGTGAAAATAAATGGTGTAAAATGAAAAATAAATAGTTTGCATGCTTGTGTAGTTGGCCCAGCTGCAGCAGCAGCCTCGGGGCAGCATGAACTTCAGCGTGAGGAAAAAGAAGCTTCTTTGACGTCAGCCACGCTAGATTTCAGCAATCCAAGATGGCGGAGGTGAGCGGGTTGAGGAGCAGAAATCACTTCGAACCCAACTGCAAAAGCCGAGTCGTTGACGAAGGTAAACCGCTGTTGATTTTGTCGAGTAGGTGTGTGACAGTGAGGAGTAAGGAGTACGGAGGTTAGGGAATGGGGGGGTTACAGTTTAAAGTGTTTTTTGTTTCTGTCGCCTTTGTCTTCGGCAACAAACTCTCGCTTTTCCGTTAGCCAGCGCTGTGTTTTCAGTTGGGAGACCCGCGGTGCCCTACCGAATGTGGCACCCCTGCCAGAACATGCCTCTTGTAATTCGTAAAAAATAGTGTAAACAAAACCCAAACTGTTTAGAAAACAGTGACAGTTTGTCAGTCTGTGCTTTATCTGTGTGTAAACATGTTTTCCCAACGTAACTCGGGCTGGAAAACTGATTCTGACCCGGATACAAAATTCAACCGTGGCACCTGTCGACTCATTTATCCGGGCCGTCACTTTCACCTGGCCCACAGAGGACCAGTGGCTTGTCCGTGGTTTCTTGTCTCTGAACCCGGCTGTAGTTGTACAGTCATCTTTAATTGGCTTAAGCTATGCCGTTTCTGAACTTTGAAACAGTCTGCGTTACACCAGTTTCCTGTAACGGGGGTTCACTATACAGTCAACACATACGTTAATCTTCTCATCCTCATGAGTCGGATATTTTTAAATACACTATTATTAGTTGGTTCAGTTTGCCAGCAGACTTATCCACGGAATTGCGAAGTTAATTTTGTCCTCTGAATACAAGTATAGTGCACAGTGTATTTTACAGTAAGGCAAAGTCAAGCAATTGTTAAGGGATAAGTTCACAGTTTTACAAGTCTGTCCTACCACAAGTCAAGTGCCCGTATGCACACTGAAACAGGTTTTATTTCCTCAAATCATTCCTTCTTTTCATACCTGACATTAAAATGATAGGGGACAAAATCCACAACCCTCCATATGAGTAAAACTAAAAGTTTGGTGGAAATTGTTACAGGTATTTTTTCATTATTTACAATTATTTTATAGATAAAGTGATCAATAACTCAACTGAAAAATATCATGATCACGTTTTTCATTCAGAAACCTCCAACTATACAGAATATGTTTGGATCCATCCAGCCACCACAGTGCTGTCCTTCCATAGGATTTAAAGTATCGCAAAGTATGTTATACAGCTGAAGTGTATTGATTAAACTTGAACTGATTATCAACTACTTTGACAGTCAGTTCACTGATTACAAAATTTTCCATGCAGATTGCTTGAGCTATTTCCTGTCTCAATTGTTAGGCTGTGCAGCTTTTCATTGTAGTGTGATGGCACACTGAGTACCTTTGGGTTTTGGACCTTGGATAAGACAAATAATGATGCCACCTTGTCCTGTGACAGTGGAACAACTTTATGATATTTTATAGGCCAAACAGTTTCTGTTAATTGAGAGAATAATTGCAGAATAATAAATAAAGAAAATACTTCTTTGAAAATGAAAACAAATGTACTCCCACACTCTCTTTGCTTTAGCCTGTTATTGTTAAGTCTGAACCTTGTCAAGACTGGTAAGCAAATAGTAAATAATCAGTCTCCAAGGCTCATCACTGAGATAAGGAGTCCCTTATCGTGATAACCCTTATGTCTACTTTCACACAGGCCAGCTGACTCTGTGGCAACACCATTCACTAACTGTGGCTGCTCTTAATCTGCACTTTGTCCGCACAGACTCTCAGTTGGTCCGCTTGCTGCAACTGAACATTTGCCCTCCTTGACTCATGTCCAGAGAGGCCGAGTCAGGTTGTCTTTTGGTGCTGGTGTGCAGGGAAGTCAGTGTACCTGCATCTTAATAAGGGGGTTTCCTACAATCCAATACAGGGGATTCCTTGCTCTCTGTCATAAACCCAGTTTCTGTAGTCCTGTTGTCTTGACATAGAATAAGCAAATGCTGCCTGGTTACTGAAACAGTTTTCCCCCAAATTACTTAAAATTCATAGCCTGGATGTCACAAGGCTAGAGGAATGTGTTGAAACCCTGCTTGAGAAGCTCTGGCATTATTAACCAGCATTGCAACAAAAGAGAGGAGATTTTTGCATGGATTGTCCCGCTTTTGTTAATTTCCTACATTCCTGCACTAAACCTCTTAAAAAGGTCAGGGAAATTTAAAGTGTGAAACCTCCCATATTTAGACAGCTGCTTAAGTAAAGTGGATCATGGCCTTATCAAAGTCTGCCTCAGATATAGTGCAGGAGTCCAGGGAAGGGAGAGCTGATGTAGGACGCAGTGCAGAGATGTAGGCTAGCTTTCATAGACACACATTATTCTTGCCATACATAGTTAAAGCGAGACACCCATCAGAACCAGAGGGGACCCAGGACTGAAAACAGCAGTGTGTTTATCTGCTTTTCGTGCATGATGTGGTGCACAAACTCATTTCATCCTTTGATATCTTTGTGAGTGAGTGCATGGGCAGGAAAACATGTAGGCCAGTTAACATCTGCCCAGACCCTCCATAAGATAAGAAGTAAGTTGGCTAATTTTAGTTCTGCCCTGGTTTTCTGCAAGCTGAGGAGTAGGACAGAGCACTAGTCAATTTATCATGAAGTACAAGTGTAGTAGTGAGTGCACATATCAGCAAAACTAATGGTTTTCCACCGGCTGTTATGCTTCCTTGCATGCTTATTGTGTTTTGTCTCTCGCACGCATTCTGCTGCAATACAGAGTCCTCGCAGTCCCAGCAGAATAGTGTCTTTGTATGTGTCCCCTCTATGGCTGCAGTCTGTGCCACTTCATCCTGCTGAGTGCTGCTCTGGGTTTGATGGGAACCTGCAGTGCCACAGATTGAGGGGAAATGTGCAGGGCTAATTTGTGTGCTGAGCAGATTACTGTAACTGCCCAGTGCTTTGTAGCAGCTCTTCAAACAGTAGTACTGCATTGCTGCTGCTGCTGCTGCTGCCCTTTGGGAATTTGCAGCACCTTCAAGGTGAACTATGAATGTACCTTTTATAGTTGTCTCCTTGAGCAAGAACATCAATTATTCTTATGATTAATCATTGAGTCTGTAACATCTAAGAAAGTAGTGGATTATACCCACATTGTTGTCCTGCTGTTGTTTAACAAGCAGTCCAAAATCAAAATGTATTTTACAGTGATCTTCAACACATAAAAAAGCAGCAAGTCCTGCAATCCAAAGTGACAGAGTGGGTTGGCAGTGCCCAGCACAGTGTGGAGTTTAAAGATCAGATCAGGTTATCATTGGAAATGCTTATTTGAAGTTTGTGATGTTTCAGTTTATTTGTGAAAAAGGTGTGGTCTTTGGCTCTCTTGTTTTCAAACTAAGGTCATGTGAAATCTAATTTGTGTGCTCACGGTTAAAATGACAAATAGTGCTACCTGGAGCTATACATGGAGGACAAGTCTGTAACACAGGCTTTTACAGCATACACTGCTCTCCTCCTGTCAGCTACACATGGGGTGTATGAACATCCAGCTATAATCATGACATTATAGCAAATTTGACTTACATGCTGTATCAATTTTTGTACTGTTGGATGCAGGTGGTGTATCCAAGTTATGTCTGTGTAGCAGTAGGGGGTAATTTGGCCAAATATTTGGACTTTCTGTGGACATCAGTGACTTAAAGTGCAAGTCCTGTGCTTATCAAGGGTGGCAACCAAATTGGTAGGCATGGGTCCTATTGGTTTGCCGAAACTTAATTTGAATGTGGTGAGGGCCATTATGGTGCCACAACTTAGAACAACTGAATGGCTAATCATTTAAGTATTTGAATGAGCAATGCATAATACTTGTTGTTCTACCAGTTCAGTAGGCTCTCTGTTAGGCACATAACCAAGTCACTGTCACTTTCATTGTGTACCTCAGGGAGTGTCATCTTGATCTCCATCAGCAGTTTCATTTAGCTGTAAAGGAAGTGGGGAAAATGATATCCCTCTCTCCAAAAAGCAGGGAAGTAGGGTAAACTGTAATTATCTTAAATGCAAAACATTTTTTTAAAAACAGCCTCGTGTGTGAAAAATGTTCTGTATTGTTTCAGGTTCTAAATCATGAGCTGCTTTTCTTCATCTCATGTGATAATAGACTAAATATGTTTGGGTTTTTACACTGTTGGTTGAACAATTCTAGACATTTGAAGATGCCAGTTTCACCATCGTATAGACCCAATTGATTAATAAATAAATGAATCTGCAGATTAATCAAAAATTATTGTTGGTTGCAGTCCTAAAACGTATGTGACCAAGACAAGCTCCTCATCTGTATCTATAACAGGTCGTGGTTCAGCACACTTGCTTGTACACTGCCGCTGTGGCACAGAGACAGGCAGGAAAGACTGCAGTTTTAGAGGAAACATGTGCCTCAGATTTAAAGGACTTTCACTGAAACATCAAAATGACAGAGAAAGAAAAATGGGAAAGCATTGTCCTCGTAACTTCCTTTTCTTGTGTCCTTTTTGGCGGCCCTTTGTAATTTTCAGTGCAAGGCTATTTTCGAGCTTGACCTAGATGGGAAGACCAGAGTGGATAACAGTATTTAGCCCAGCACAGTATGCTGGAGAGATTCCTGTCCACAATTTGACCCAAATAGAGCATTTCACTTTCTCTTTAACGGAAAACAATAGTCTGTCTGTCACGTAAACAAACTTATCACACTGGAACTTGTTCTTTAGAAAAGCGGTTTTTGGTTTTACCACATAACCCAACCTCCACATTCTTCTCCTCCTTCTCACTTTACACCCTAGAGTTATCGAACTAGTGTAATTTTATCCTTCTCTCCCTACTTTGTCTTGTTATTCAAAGGCTTGAGTGGTGTGGAGGATGTCCCCATTTTTCGGCATAAATCAAAGCCTCCTTTAGCCAAGCCTGAAGACCTGGATGATGAATTGCTTCCCAGGACCATGGCCTCAAACTCGGGCAAAAATGCCAGCCTCACCCCCTCACCAGATGAAGGGATTCACGAAGAGGAGGTAAAGAGTTAATGTGTTTCCTGCTACGGTCCTGTCTATTGACAAGATGCATACTGTGTCTAACTAAGATCTCATGTAGTTGTGACTTTGACTCCTTCTTCCTCTCTCTCTCTGTACTCTATATAGAAGAAAATATGTTTTACATGTGAATTTGGACTTGAAAGATTGTTATAAGGCCAAAGCCATATGGAGGAACAAAGGAGAATAATTTGTTTGGTTTGTTTTTCATTTGTGAGTACGGACTATAGGTCTTAAAGAAGAGGATAGGCAAGAATGGAGATATTCCCAATAAATGTGCTCCATTTACTGAGATTTATTAGCCCAGTCATTATATTCTAAATGACTCAAGTAGTTGTTTGCTCGGTAAAACACCAGAAAAGACCATTGTATTTTCCCAGAGCCTGGTGATGTCTTAAAATAGCGTTTTTTGATTGACCAACAGTCCAAAGCTCAGAGGAAAAGACGGGGAAAAGCAACAAATCCTCACATTGGAGAAGCTAAAACTATCAAATGTTTTTGCTGGAAAGATGACGATTCAGCTCCAACTTAAATCCTGAAGACAGATTGAAAAGAGAACCCAGAAGAAAGAAGATGAACTTTGTATGATTAAGAACAGCTGAGGGAGGTATTACATCTATGCAGTTGGTTTGCCTAAGCAAGTAGATAATCACCATGCCAGCTTCTGATAATAAAAACTTAAAGACACCTCACTGTAGATGTAATCCCAGCAGAGAAAAGAAAGTCCTTGTGATTTTATGAAGCATTTACAGTCTCTGGGGAAAAATTGAAATATTCTACCTTTTTGTGTATTTTACTTGTGAAAATCCTTGAATTCTAGCTGTGTCTTTGCTTTATGTCAGACTCCTGAATGTGTTCTTGTTGCCTCATTTTGTCCCTGACGCTTTACTGGCTGATCTCAGCTCTGTAATTTTCATTTCCCTGTTTCCTCCATGAAAGCTGCCTCGTCAGCACAGTGTAATCGCTTGAACCTCTCTGGATGCCAGGGAAAGCCCTGATTGATTGCAAACTCATGTCTCTAGGCAGTGATAGAGGAAGAAAAAGCCAGGCCCATCCAGATTGTCCTGGCCAATGAGGATGAGCACAGCTTCGAGCTGGACGCCGCAGCGCTGGAGAAGATCCTGCTGCAAGATCATGTGAAGGACCTGAATGTGGTCGTGGTGTCTGTGGCCGGGGCTTTCCGCAAGGGCAAGTCCTTCCTGCTGGATTTCATGCTGCGATACATGCACAATCAGGTGAGATTAATAATGTGTGACTTTCATGATGTTTCTGGACATAAAAGGGTATATATTCCTGTGGAGGGACACTCATTCAGTTAACAACAAAACACATAATGTAAGTTGTTCCTCTTATAATTCTGCATATTGAAACTCTTTAAAAGTATCCTTGCATGATGCTGACTGCCACAGTGTTGTTTTTATTAATAAAAAAGGAATATGATCTGTTGAAGAATCAGATGGTTTTTTTAAGGAACACATTTGAGATTTTAACTTTAGCAGTTGATGGGCTCATCAACATCCTCACTTCCTCAGTGCCCACTTTATTAGCTACACATGTATACTCTAATACAATACAATCCAATACAACAGGCCTGCCATAAAATCCATCTTTACAAAGCTCGTAATGTCAGTTTTTGGTGACAAAAACATGTGTAAATTCAATTATATATTTATTACAGAAGCCACAGTAAAAAGTGGTGTTGTTCTGGACTATAGTATATTGAGAGGTGTTTCTATTTTTTGTCCTCCCTGTTTACAAACATGTCAGCGGCAGAATATTAGAAACACCTCTCACTATAATGCAGTTCAGTACACCACCACCACTAAGTATGATCTCAATGCTGAAAGGTTGTTTAATTGACAACTGAACATCATAGGCACCATTAAAGTAGAATTTATGGCAAAACAGTTGTGCTTTATTATATTAGACTGGGCAAACGCACAGAGATATCAGTCCTGATACTTGTATGACATTTTAAGTAATTATTTCCCAATGCTGATCAGTTGATCTGACCTCATAATCTTCGTAAGTCCATACACAGCATCAGTGAGATCAGTAAAATAAAGTGTTCCCACTACAGCAGATGAGATTACAACCAGTACTAACATGTGTACCTGAATGTGACAAGCAAAGACAAGTGCTTCTTGTTGTTTCTCATACTGAGATACTTACTCAGCCAGGTGAGTAAGACGTGCTGCAAGGGGTGTGAATAAAACTGGGCGGTTTAACTGGTCTTAACCTCCTGGGTAGGCGAGACTTGTGCTATTATTTAGAGTTTCAAAATGAGAGTTCTGGACTTACGATAAGTAATTTAATATTGCCATAAATTAAGTTGTTAAATGACTTCTATTAAGGGTTAGCTTAATACAAGCAAGTGTGAGCAGTTGAAGTGATGTCTGAATGACACAAAGTAGTACATCACATACCTACACAGTTCCTATGTACACCCAAACACTCTTGTCTAAGAGCACTGTCCAACACTAGTTTCAACAACTAGTCCTTCAGAGCATCAAACGGCAGCTGGACTCTCAGAAGTAGCTCGGCTCACCTTACGCTTGCTCACACATATTCTGTCTAATACACACACACACACACACACACACACACACACACACACACACACACACACACACAGAGGAAGAATGTTATGACCCTTTCTCACAGCTGTTGGGTAGCATGAACATGGGCATTCATGCAAGTCTGACCTGAGGGAAACAGTGATACCTTTTATTCAGCCCATGCTTCTTTATATTCAGTTACATACAGTAGTTAGTGTTACTAATGGTATTAGGTGGTTTGTACTACTTCTACAGTGGTGTAATTATGTGGAATATTATTGGTTTGCAGGTATTTGTTTTTATCAAATAACAAATCATCATCTTGCTCTGTCATAAGATCGTAGTTAGTAATGCAGGAGTGATGCACTCTGATGTTGTATAACCAGGAATCAGTGTTCATGCATCCTTTGAATTGCAAATCAGGTATTTCGAGGCTTGTTCATACATTTCCTGTTTGTGGTCAGTGGCTCTCCCCACTTGTCAGCCAGAAGTACAGACAAGGTCACAATGTTTTTCTTTTAATTGAAGCTTATTTTGTCTGTTTTTGGAGGGGTGACACAAAAATCTTTCTCTTGAAATATTTGATTTTTGTTTTTGTTGTCTAATTCTAAAATTTTCTGTCACTTGTTATTGTGGCAGCTACATTTAATTTAGTGTCTTCAAAAGTGACCTGTTCTCACCTGTTACTGTGTGGACGCAATACACTATAAAATCACCAATGGCTTATGTTCATCCCAGTCAGCGGTTGTGTGAACGTTCAGATGAAATTTTATACAGGGTTTGGAAGCATTGTGGTCAAAGACAAACAAACACTCTTCTCTGGTGAGGGTAATTAAAATAAGTACAACACTAAAATGCAGTATAGTATTTCACCACAAGTATTTTTCTCATACCATTACCCCACCCCCCTCTCCACAATCTCTGTCACTTCTTTCCTGTCCCATCTCTGTCTCCTCCTCCTCCTTTCGCGCTGCAGCAGAGTGAGCCGTGGATTGGAGGTGATGATGAGCCCCTGACGGGGTTCACCTGGAGAGGAGGCTGCGAGAGGGAGACCACAGGAATTCAGATCTGGAGTGAGGTGTTTGTGGTCGACAAGCCAGATGGCAGCAAGGTAGACAAACAAAATAGTCCCTATATGAGCTTTGTGAGAAAATGCTGTTGTCACGTATGGTTAAAATGTGTCTTTGGGAGAACTTGATAAACAATTTAAAGGGAATGCACAAAAACAAACACTGCCTGACATACAAGATGAAGTTGCCAGATTACATTTGTTGCATTTTGTCCCAACAGGTAGCAGTACTTCTTGTTGACACTCAGGGAGCGTTTGACAGCCAGTCCACCATTAAGGACTGTGCTACTGTGTTTGCCCTTAGCACAATGACCAGCTCTGTACAGGTGGGACTTAAAGCGTGTTTTGTTTGGAAAATATGCTGTTCCTTTTTCCCCCTAAAGTATCAACATTTATGTGTCATGTTGTTTGTTTCTTTGTCTGCAGGTGTACAATCTCTCCCAGAACATCCAGGAGGATGATCTGCAGCATCTGCAGGTTGGTGTAATTTCTTTTCCCTCCAGGAAAAAGCAGCAGCAAAGTCTGTGACAGTTTTTTCTCTTTTCTGATGGTCATTTATTTTTCTCACCATTGTAGCTCTTCACAGAATATGGTCGGCTGGCAATGGAAGAGATCTACCTGAAACCTTTTCAGGTACTGCCTGCTTCTGTTCTATACACGCATGTAGTGTGGACATTTGTGTAGTCCCGTCTGTTAAATTTTGCTACTCAATCTGTTTGTTGTGTGTTTCAGTCCCTGATGTTCCTGATTCGGGACTGGAGTTATCCTTATGAACATGACTATGGCCTGGAAGGAGGCAACACCTTTCTGGAGAGAAGACTACAGGTGAGAATATTTTTTTTGAAAGTTGAAAATGCACACCTGTTTTAATGAGCACACAGGTTGGTGGAGAGAGGAAATATTTTTCTACTCTGATATTTCTACACATTGTTGAAGATATTTATGTAGAGGGTCACTCAATCACTGTTCCTGTCAGACACACCACACTTCCTTTTTGAAAAGCACACACATACTTAATGTCAGTGCTCAGGTGTTTGCACAGATTTGCTTAACGTGTGTACATATTCACAAATCAGTCAATGACAAAAGACAAGCACACACTTTCACTGTGAGAGTATATTGTTGTCTGCTGACACAGGTAAAACAGAACCAACATGAAGAATTGCAAAATGTGAGGAAGCACATCCACTCCTGCTTCTCAAACATCGGCTGCTTCCTGCTGCCTCATCCCGGCCTCAAGGTCGCCACCAACCCGTACTTTGACGGCAGGCTGAGAGGTTAGAAAAAATGAATAATGAAGAATGATGGCTAAAGGCTGCTTGATTGAAATGTCATGCTCCAATGGGACACTCAGCGTGCGTGTTTGTGTGTTTCAGACATCGATGGTGATTTTAAGAGGGAGCTGGCCAAGCTGGTGCCTCTCCTCCTGGCCCCAGATCGACTGGTAGAGAAGGAGATCGGAGGCAACAAAGTCACCTGCAGAGATCTCCTGGAGTATTTCAAGGTCCTGCACAATTTTACTCAAGTCCAGTGGTTTTCACACTGTCACAGGCCAATGAATATAAAGCCTCAGATTATTCACTCTGCTGCTCAGTCTGCTAACAGAGAATGAGTCATTTAAGGGAAAAAAACCAAACAAAAGCTTTGGGGTGAATAAACAACACTGAATTGTTTTTGATATTTAGCCACAGTAGACACCCAAGAAATCCTGTGTGGCACACTGTAGAGAAAAGAAAAAACACTTGATAATCACATAATATGATAAAGTGAAGACTGTGTCAAACCAGCGACACACATTACCAACAGTTTTGGTTGTGGTTTGCAAAGTCTGGTTTTAAACTTTCCATTTAGTTTGACACAGGACACACAAGAAGTGGAAGTAACACTGGTGTGCTAAGTGAATTATGCTTCAGTGTTTGTCAGTACACCCCAGCCTTGTGTATTTACCAGGTTGTCCCAGTGTTAGCTGTCAGAATATTAACATGGTACAGGAAACACAGTGTGATAATCTGTATTATTTGACATTCCTGCAGGCTTACATAAAGATCTACCAAGGTGAGGAGCTGCCTCACCCGAAGTCCATGCTGCAGGTTAGTTTCTGTCCCAAAACTGAGGGATCTTATTAAGTATGGGTCTGACTTTTTAGGTTTTAATTCTTATCTCCTATGGTCATTGAAGATATCTCGAATCTCATTGTTGTTTCTCAGGCAACAGCAGAGGCCAATAACTTGACTGCTGTGGCAGGAGCCAAAGACATGTACAGCAAGAGCATGGAGCAGGTAACAATATGTCTGTCTTTCACAGTCCTCATGAATCAATAACCCAAAGGTTATTAAAGTCCAAGGACCACCAGGTGTTGTTTGAAGAATGGCATGGTACAGTCATGGTCTAATTTTAGTATTGGTGTGCTCCTGTAGAGCTTGAAACCATCTTTGACTTGTCTTCTGTCCTTATCTTATCAGTCAGTCACACTCTTCCTCTGTCACTTCTAATGACATCTCTTTCCATCTCAGGTCTGCGGCGGGGACAAGCCATACATCGCCCCGGCTGACCTGGAGCGTTGCCACGGGGAGTTTCGCGAGCACTCGGTGCGTTACTTCCGCTCTGTGAAGAAAATGGGCGGCGAGGAATTCTGCCAGCGCTACCAGAACCAGCTGGAGTCCGAGCTGGACGAAGCCTTCACCAACTTCTCCAAACACAACGACGGCAAAAACATCTTCTATGCAGCACGCACACCCGCCACGCTGTTTGCGGTCATGTTCGTGACCTACGTGGTGTCTGGGGTGACAGGCTTCATCGGTCTTAGCACCTTAGCAGTGCTGGCTAACCTGGTCATGGGCGTGGCGCTGCTGTCCCTCTGCGCCTGGGCGTACGTGAAGTATTCTGGAGAGTTTCGGGAGGTGGGAACGATGATCGATCTGGTGGCTGAGACACTGTGGGAACAGGTGGGTAGTTATTGTGATAGAGTGTGTGTGTTTGTCAGGTTAATCCACGTGATGAGAACAGAGACTGTCTTGTAGTAATCCTTATTAGGTTGGTAGGTTAGGTTTGGTTTGGTTGAAGGGTAACACTGTCAACAGTTAAATGACATGACATGTCATGGTTGTTATTTTGGTTATATGATATTCATTTATTGATTTTGTCTTTCAATTAAAAGTTTAGATTATAATTTGTCAGAAAAAAGTGAAAAGTAGTCAGTTTTCCTCAGAAGTCAGGGTAATGGCCTCAAATTATCTTTTTTGTTATAGCAGAACTCCAAAACACAAAAATGTCCCATTTATGTGATATGTAACTGATATGCAACAGAAGCTGGAGCCAGTTTGGCTTTGTTCTTATTAGATAAGTTAAATAATCAGACAGTTACAATTTGCTGTTAGTGTGTGTTTTGTTTTCCCTCAGTTATTTTTGTGGGTTTTTTTGTCTTTGTTTTTGTTTTTTTTTAAATCATTTGAGAAATGGAAATTAAAGGATTTACATAATCTGACCTGAGGAGGAGTTGGTGAAAAATTATGAAAATAGGGTATTAGTTTGGGTTTAGGTTGAAGTGAAAGCTTTAAAATAATAGTTACTTTTTGTTTTTTTATTTATTTATTTGCATTTTATTTCTCCAGGGATATAACAGTATAAAGTGCATGTATGTGTGTTGATGCCACTGGTTTCTACTGTAGTTTTCTGTATTAGTTTGACTTCACTTGAAGTTCCGCTTGTTGCCTTTTTATTTCTAGGTGTTGAGGGACAAGAATCCTCCCATTCCTTCTGTCCGCCACATCCCGTCATCCATCTCACCATGTCTAAAGAACCATTGTTTCATTTCACCTTTCAGCGCTGAGACTCTGTCACCACTTTCTTATTTTTCTCTCTCTCTCTCTTCACTCTTTGTTCAGTTGTTGACCACAAATGTAAAGTCAGCATGTGAACAGTGTTTCTGTTTCTTATCTTTACGGAGTGTTTTGGATCCACCACAACTCAACCCCATGTCTCCCCTGACTTCTCCCTTCTTCCTCTGCTTTTGTCTCTCTTCCCTACCTCCCCTGCTTTACAGAAGACTGTCAGAAAGGTGAGAGGTGCTGGTTCCCATTTCTCTGATTGTCTTCCTGCCCGACTTCCTGCATTTCCTTTCTCTTTACTTTCCCTCTACCTCCTGCTACCAATCCCCTTATACTCTTGTTATATGTGTGGTTCAAGATTAGACCTCCTTTTTTACTGTATGTCCACATTAAGCTGTGGTCACCTATACTTTGTTAAATGCAGCTAAAATCATTATACGTTTGTTCTGATTTACATTTTTTTGAACAACTATGAAACAATGATTTAATTGCAACCCATAAACACTACATGCTAAGCAGGAGTCATTCCCACTGCACTGATTAAATCCTTATTCTGTGTATTCATCTATATTGGCTTTTAAAATCGAACGATCACAGGCAACTAAAGCTCATCTTAACTTTACTATCACACAGTTGCTGACACTCACTGTGCTGGCCCATTGTTTTGGAAACTCTGTTAAACCCATACACAAGCCACCATTTTCAGATTTACACACTCTTGACACCATTTTGGAAAGAAATATGTTTACAAATTTAATTGCCTCAGTGTGGACATACCCTGTCTCCTCTCTCTCTCTCTCTCTCTCTCTCTCTCTCTCTCTCTCTCTCTCTCTCTCTCTCTCTCTCTCTCTCTCTCTCTCTCTCTCTCTCTCTCTCTCTTTTTTTTAAAAATACTTTTGTATCCTTTTTTT
The DNA here is from genome assembly GCF_001640805.2 of Lates calcarifer. Classification (NCBI taxonomy): domain Eukaryota; kingdom Metazoa; phylum Chordata; class Actinopteri; family Centropomidae; genus Lates; species Lates calcarifer. The sequence continues at coordinate 21,096 of NW_026118088.1, forward strand.
TTTTCTCTCCCTCAACTTCTCCATCTGTCTTTCTCATCTTTTGTCCTCTCTCTGCTCCAGTGTCTGTCAGTCAGCCCTGTTCCTTGTTTAACTCTCCCGTTCCTCCCTGCTGTCCTCTCAGGTGTTTTCCAAACTTTTGGAGCCTGTCACGAGCCGCCTGACGTGGCCCGCCTCTCTCCTCCCTTCATTGCCTTCGGGAGCGACACTTGGACTTAGAGCTCTGACTCCTCTCAACAACAACTACAAGAAGACTAATTAGCCGCTTGCCACAGATTTACAGACTGTTAAACTTATTTCTCATATTGAAACTTCTGCTGGCTTCCTTTTTGTTAATTTTCAGTCCAATGGTGCTGGATTCTTACACTTTAACCCCTTGGTGTGGACACAGATATCCTCTGAACACTGATAGGCCAGAATCATCTCAGGATCTCCAGGACACAGAGCCTGCTCTAACGGTTTTTAATTATCTTATATTGTGATGAATGTGGAAAGGATGGTGACCCTCCTTTTTTTTTTAAATGGTCTTTTCAGTTGAAGAGGTTTTGTTCAGTTGTGTCGTGGCTCATTTTGTTCGAGAAGATTGCTTGTCTGGTCAGCATGTTGGACTACATCCTGTTTTTGTTCCATTTATTTTACCTTAGACGTTTTTCTTCCCTAACCTTCTTTTTTTCAGTTTCTTTGTCCCCTCTATAGACTGTTTTTAAATGAGTTAACTTGATTTGTTCTCACACAAAATCCTCTTTTTGTGTCCTTTGCCCTCTCTCCTCTGCTGCAGGTTTTGAAGCCGCTAAGTGAACATTATATGGAAGACAACGTCAGACAGACGGTGGTTAACTCTATCAAAGCCAGCCTGACAGAACAGGGCTCGCAGCACACCAAGTTAAAGACTCACTGACGCTCTTCCTCCTCCTCTTTCTCCCTCGTCATGTTCATTACCCGCCCCCCACCCCTACCCCCGCCCACTCGCTCAATGTGTTCAGTCCTAGAACTGTGGAACTAGTTCAACACCAAAGCTGCCCCTCTTACCCCCCCCACAATCATCACATCACTGACCCGTCTTTTCATGAGCAGCGTGGACCTGTAGGCTCGCCGTCTGTCCTGTTCTTCATCGCCCCCCAGTGCCTCAGAGCAGAAACTCCATGTTCATGAGAGGACTGAGCAGAGAAGCCGGCAGCGTCGCCTCTTGCCAAAACAGGACCTGAAGGAAGGTCATCTTTCTCCTGTGTGCCACGCTGTGATAGATGTTTTAATGCGCACTGTAGGCTGACACAAACACATACACACTTACACACACAGGTTTGCTGGTACCGGACTGCACTTCAGGACTGAGCTGTAATTCAGGGAAAACTGACACCGCTGTGGGCAGCTGTTATCAACAGTGGATGCAAACTGAAACACTTTTCTGTGCATTTAATCGATTTGTCTTACAGGCTGGACAGTTCCGAGCTCAGCTTACTTTCTCTTCAGCCTGTTGAGTAACGTTTCCTACAAGCACAAGTGACTAATCGACTGAGAAAACTAATACTGAGGTGATGTTTTCTTTCTATCTTCTATCTTTTTTTTTTTTTTTCTTTTTTTTTTGTTAATTCAGTAAAATCAGGAAACTTATTTTATTAATTCTACTGAAGTGAAAGTAAATTGACTGTTCTGGTCATGGACAGGCTGGACAGGCTAATTTAACTGTTAAATTTCCAGCCTGCTCTGTTCTGCTAAATTGATCTCTCCTTCTATAAATCTGACAAGAAGAGATGAGTGCAGGAAATCAAGTAAAACTTGTTTGTTTGTTTTTTCTGATATACTAGTAGTTCACTTGCCTGCCTCCATTCATTCAGTTTTTTCACACTAAATTTGGAAGGTGCGTTAACCAGGTAACATTTGTCATAATCAAACTGGGCTCAGGTTGCTTCTAGATAAACCCTCTGTACACATCTGTCTTTCCCTTTAATACTTTGTGATTGTGAGAAGAGAACTGTAGAAAGCCTCAGGCCGCTCAGATTATTATTATTATTATTATTTTTTGGTCTGTTGTTATTTTCAAACTGACGTGTTTTATCTGGCCTTTAGTGTCTTTGTGCCAGTGTTTGGCCCTCTGCATGGTGTTAAGAGCTACTGTAGCATCTAGCTAACTAAGAGCTTTTAGAGCACAGCTAAAGTCGTTTAGCCAGGGAGGGTTGACATTTTGAACCATTTTCTCTTCCACTGCCTTTCATTAAATCACACTAGCATCACATTTTTAGGACCTGCAGACTGTATGTTTGAGTCATGTTTTTAGGGTATTTTGGGGAGATGTAGATCTTTCATAGCTCAAACCCCAATTAAAGGAATACAAGACATTTATTCACTTTCTTGGCAAGAGTTAAATAAGAGGATTGATGCTACTCATGTCTGTATGATGAATATGAAGCTACAGCCAGTTAGCTTAGCTTAGCATAAAGGGTGGAAACAGGGAAACAGCTAGCTTGGCTCTGTAAAAATGTAAAAAGAAATCAAATACAAATATGCCTACCAGCTAAGTAGCATTTTTTTTTATCTTGCTTGTTTAATTTAAACAAAATCATGCAGAGTCATAGGTTTTTTCTTACACTTTAATCAATCAAGATAAAAGGTGCTAATTAGGCTTTAAAGGTGCTGGTAGGCATACCTTACATTTGACAGAGCTAGGCTAGCTGTTTCTCTGTGTTTCCAGTCTTAATGCTAAGCTAGGCTAACTGGCTGCCCACTGCAGCGTTATATTTAAACTGACAGACATGCCAAGCGTATTTCCCAAAATGTTAAACTGTTCCTTTAACAGACAATCGATTATTTTATCCGCACATTTTTTTTCCTTTCTCTGAAAATAAATCAAAATCACTGGACTCTTATCCTTCTCTCCAGTGAAGCATAGGATTATGTAGTCCTCCATCAGAGCTGAGTCTCCCAAAAGCAGCTTGATAAAATGTGATTCCTCCACAACAGGAACCTGACTTGATGAAGAAACCTGCCCCTTTATTTTTTTTAACTTTAGCTAACACATTAACAGCTGCATCACATCTGTCTGAGCTCTTTTGCATTGATTCCATCCACAGTATTTCTCACCTCAAGCACCAGTCTCGTACTGTACAGTCTCTCTTTTTCTGTGTTCACATATTACAGAATCGGGCATGTATGTTGGATTAAATATTTAAATAAACTTTGTATACATTTTATAGTGAATCAGTTGACAGTGGCTGTTTTCTTTCTTTTCTTGATCAACTTAACAGTCTGGTTTGTTAAAGAATGATAAGTTGCTGCTATAGGGTTTACATCAGTTTTCTCATTTTCATGAGGATGGATGTTAATAAAAACGTGTGAATATTTGGATTCTGATAGGAAGCTGTTTTGATTGTGACGAGTGGGTTGGAGACGATGTCTGTCTGCCTTTTAAAGATATCTCTGGTAATTTATTTTTGAATAAAATGTTTACCTTAAGAATAAATCATCAATATAATTCTTTTGGCTCCTTTTTGTTTGTTCCTTAGAGATCATTTCTTTTGTTGTTTGTGTTCTCCATTGCTTTTTTAAAACACATAAGGCAAAAGTCAAAACCCATTCTGTGTCTCTTAACCTGTAGGTGTGCTGCTCCCAAACTGTTTGTCTTGTGACCTGGTGGCCTGGGTAAGCTAAACCTTTTATTTTATCATGCACAGTGCTTTTATATTGTTTTGATTTAAGGGGTAAAGGGTAGGAGAACAAATACCTAGAGCTATTGTATTTTGTCATAACACCTATTGGACAAGAAGCTGGGCAACCTTATCACCGGGTGCAAGGAATGGTATTTGGATTGACTGTGATACTGCAAACTCATGTTTACCTGCACTTTATTTTTAATAGAGCTTCTTTTTTTTTTTACTTTTGTTAATTTAAGCATTGTTTGTTTCAGAGTTATTTTAACATCGTTCAATGTAGCATTGTTTTATAGGATTTAGTTTGACCCCAGCACCACAGGTGGAACAATAACACAGGAAGAGTGAAGGGGGACAAAAATAGCATTTTGAAAAATGAGGGAGACGTAGAAATGACGTCCTTGGTTTTTGATTGAAGTTTTGTTTTGTTGTTTTTGTACTGTATGTCAGTTGGTTTCTTGGGGTTTAATTTATACATTTTTATATTTTAGTGTGTTAAAGCAATGGAGTATAACATAATCGGAATTAGTATTTTTCTAGACAACACTTAAAGTCCTCATATGTAGCATTTATAACCACTATATAAACATGTAATAACTGGTTTACAACACACTATATTGTAGTTAAAGGTAGAGGATGTATTTTTTCATGTATTTGTAAACAGGTGTAACCTGTGGACACAATGAGCAGAGGCTGGGGTATAAACAGATTATGGATGAAAATATATTAAAGCCGTAGTTTTACATTACAGTCTGTTATAAACCGTTTATTACATGTTTGTAGAGTGTTACCCTTGTTTGGTCTCTTTAATTCAGTGTTAAATTCTTACATTTCATAGTGCCAATACTGAGAAATAGAGCTTTCTCTGAGCAGAGTGAAGAGTTACTCAGTGTGGCCCTTGTTTCATAAAGGTCACAGAGAAGCTGCAGAGAAAGAGGAGGAAAGGCTGCATTTTTGTGCGACTGACACTGAGGCTTTTCCGTGTGTCCCTTTGGACAGTTAACTGCATTATTCAGTCACATGCAGAAGCAGCAGAAGGGGAAAAAATGTCAGCTGAGGAACACAGCTGGTTAATTCTGTACGTTCACATGAATTAAGCAGCAGAGGAACGTACTGTACTGAAGCACAAATCTGATTTACTAATGCTTAGTTGTAGCTAGCCGTTTCCTCTGGCAACATTGTAATAGTTTGTATGATAGTCGTTAGTAGTTCCCAGATGAACAGGTGGTTACACCCAGTATCAGTAAAACCACCAAAGACCAGATCTGTTTCTATTCTTTCAGATTTTAAACATCTTCTTTCTTAAAATTTGGAAAGGATGAAGTCCAGAGATTAACAAAGAGGAAGGAACCATCAGCAACAAAACAAAAAAAACAACAAAAAAAAAAACCTGCTTAGTGAATTAAATAAAAAGTCCGGCTTACTTCCACTTCCAGGCACATATCTCACCAACACTTAAATATTAGGGAATAAGTCCAGTTGATACTCCACTGCTGAGAACTTGAGAACTGGCTAGTGGTTACACATATTAATACAATTCATTTACCTTGTTGATTATGTAACGTGTGCCGTCTTCTGGCTTTGGGTTCTCAGCTGATAAATGGGAGATCCAGCGAGGCCTCTGCACCATTTGTGTGTCTTTGCCGATAGTCTCTGGACTTCATCCTCTCCCTTTGTAGACTCCTTCTCGTAGATCAGCAGAGTGACCTGTTAACTTGATAAAGCCACTGTGTCCAAATGTTTCACATCACATAGCCAAAATTCTCCATTGCCATCATCATCTTTAACCTTGTCAGCAGCGCATTTCCAAAAACAACCAACAGGAGGAGCCAGATTCTTAAAAATACACAATTTTATTATATCACAGAACTGTTTTAAGCTGCAATATAAGTAACATTTTAATGGTCGATACCAGACTCCCAAACCAAACAAAACACTGTACAGAAGAACAGACCAACGTTGTGCTTTTAAACAAACAGGCTGTTAGGAAGTATACAGCTGATATTATGTATAATACTGTGTACAACTAAAGCATACTTTTTAAAAAAAAGCATCAAAAGGCCACAAAAATGCAGAGACAAAAATATGACACCAACAGGCAGATGGCCTTTTATCACCCCATTCATAAAAAAAAAACTCTGCCAGAGTTTGAAAAACTACTAAAAACTACTTCTGGTATAAAACCTAACCTTCCATGAACACGTTAAATGGGAAATGGCACAAAACCAAAGAGTTTAAAAGATTTAAAAAGTCTACTAACCTCACTCACTCATAATGGCACATTTCAGTTACTGACAGCTTTTTGCTGCGTTCAAAATACACTGCGGTAAAATCTCGAGTACTTCAGGAAGACATAGTAACAGTTGAAACTTCACATATGGGCTGGAAATCTAGACAGAAAATGTGGCGTCTGTTTCCATTTGGTGAATCAAGTCAAATTGATTTAACGGAGGATGTTTTCAGATAAAACAGACCGACAGAGCAGTAAAACTTCATCTAAAACTACAGCAAAGACAAATTTACGAAAACAATGAATATTCAGGGGGAAAGGCTTCCAGACAGTTAATGGCCCAGATTATTGATTAAAACCTCGTCTTTAGGATTTCGTCCATCTTTACATTCATTGAGAATTTGAGAACCGATTTTGTCATGAGGAAGCTTAAAAAACACTACTGACCCGAGCTGACATTGAAGTAGACTGAGGCAAGCGAAGCAGGTTCACGGGTCACGACCTCCCTTCAAAGTTCATCATTTTCCCACGTTGTCTTTGCGTTTTTGGCTTGATCAGAGTTAAAAGCTGCAACAGTCCAGACAGATGTAATGTTCATGTTTTGATGTGCAAAAAAAACGTCACGTTGAGGATCACAGTTTATAACCTGATGAGTGAAAGGTAATGGTTCATGTTGATGAACCAAACACCAGTATCCAAGAGCCTCATGTATGAAAATGTGTTAAGACTATTTACACACCACTGTATCTTCATATTAATTCCAAGAATGTGACCGTTTTAACTTCATTTATGTGATCTAACATTTAATCATTAGTTGTTTTAGAATTTGTGCAAAAGAACGTTTTATAAATGACGCTCTAGGATAGTGCGTGTACAGGCTGTCTTCATTGTAGAAGAATTTTTACACTTTTGGTTTTTGTTTTGCACTCTGAACTCTTTGTCTCAGAGAAACAGCCTCTTTGATCAGTGACATCAATTGGAAAACATCTCCCAGAAACAGGAGAAGCTGTGGAGTTTGGAGGAAATTTAAAAATATTCAGTAACATATTTCAATATTTCAGCTTATATCTTTGCCATGACGGCTGAATGAGACTAATTTCTGCTGTACGTTTCAGATGACCGAGGTTCTCTGGTCCTCTGGTCTGCTGTGCTGCCTCCGCTTAGCCAGAGGCTGCTGCAGAGGAGCGTGGCTAGTCCAGTTGTTGAGAGGTTCTCCCATTGAGGATCATGACGGGGAGAGTTTGTTGGAAGGGCAGGATGGTCTACTCTACATCTACTGAAGGTTCTGCTGAAGGTTTTTAGATCATGGCCCGGAAAGCAAATGACACTGCAGCGCCCAGCGCCAATCCGAGGGACAAGAAGAAGGCCATGATGGCCCCTGCTGTCTCTGCCTCATGCTGCGGCACCTTCCTGTACGGAGACAACAGGGGGACAAAAGTCATTAGGAATGAGTGGTTCACCATTTAACACAATAGCATTTGTGGTAGAGTAGAGATATAACACTTAATATATCACTCAAAGGAGTAGTTGAACATTATGAGAAATATGCTTTCTTAGAGTTAGAGTCATTCATGCACATTATTTTATGTGAGATTCTAGGTGGGTTTTCAGCATTTGTTTAACATTTTATAAAATGCACTACATATTTTATTCTGGTTTATATTCTAGTCTTTATATGATATTTAATTTAGCTGCAATTAACACTAACTGTATTCTCCTGAAGGACAAGTGGTAAAACTCTTGTGCCTGTGTCTCACTACAGCCCCAAAATCTGCCTACCAACACATCTGCAGCTCAGTAATTTATATGTTTTATCCCATTTGTTTACTTCAGGAATCACTCCCTCTAAAACTATAAACTGTTTTTACATTTCTGTTGGTGCATGGACTTACGTTACACATTATTATTTCAGTTTTAGAGGTGCTGGTAGGAATATTTTTGAGCTTTGATGAGAGCCAGAATAGCTATTTCCCCGTGCCTCTGGTCTTTATGATAAGCTAGGCAAATCTCCTCCGGGCTCCAGCCCAACACTTGAAAGACTACTCCCAGTTCCTTGTCAAAACCCGGTGCCTACATCACCCACAATACAACACAGCCACCAAACAGTTTAGTCAGAGATTTGAGTGTGTTTGTGTGTGAGTGTAGTTGTCCTTACTTGGGTCCAAAGCACATGCAGAGACTGGCCAGGTACCCGTTGGAGAAGGAGAAGAAGATCATGAAGATGATGTACCAGGCGTCGTGGGCAAACAGCACAGGGAGGTAGTGACGAGGCTGGACGTTACACAGCATGAAGAGAGGGATGAAGACGACCCGTAAACCCACCAGGACAGGAAGCCAGATACTGTCTTTACCCGGCTGGAGTGAGAGAGAAACACAGGAACATTAAGGACAGACAAGAACTCTTAACTTCAACCCTGTAACATATTTTTGGGTGTTTTTATTTTATAGTTGATTAATCGTTTAAAGTTATTTAGCAAGATAAACTGCCAAACATTTCCTGAACTTCTCACATGCCAGTCATTTGGGTTAACAAACATTTGGAACTTGGGAGACCAAAAGCAAAAGACATGGCTGATCAAAAAGAACCTGGAGTCACAAAGCACCTCAGGGGAAACCGTCAGGATCCAGTGTCGTCCGACAATGATAAATAAACTCACATGATCCTGGAGCAGCTGACTACTGTTATCTGCACTAATAAGAAGCTGCATTCCAGTGTAGGTCAGACTGTGTTGATTCAATTTCATTATTTCCTGTGGGTGGCAGGAAATTAGACTTGTTCGCTAATTTGTTGAGTTGTGGACAAAGTTTTACAACTGGTGTCCGGAAAGACAAAAGAGGAAAAATATTAGTATGATGAATACTGTGTTAGTGCAAAGCCGACTGCCTGACATACTCAGTTCCTTGAATAAAAAATAATGCCAAGTGACAGTTTATATAAATCTAAAGGAGTTGAATGCAAGCATCTGACAGAGACATCTGACTGAGAAGATCCTCAACAACATCCTAATACAGGAAGAGTCACACTGAGACTGAATGGCAGATGAATAACCAAGTGGTGGTTAAAACCCTAGACAGCTGGAAATACTATGAACTGAAAATAATCTATTAAAGTTTGCAGCAGAATAGAAAAAAGTAAGAAATATGTTCATAACCATAGACACCACTCTCAGATGTGGAACAAGGCGTAGGGGGTTTTTAGTAGTTCAATAACCTCCGAGCTACCAATGTTCATGTTAGAGGAGATGGCACCAAAACCTTTCAACATCACCAACATCATAGCCAAAACCACTTCCTGTACACAGCACACACACACGCCAGCTTCTCTCCAAAACTAGCATCTGATCTCAGCAGCAAAACTTGCCTCAATAAAACCTTCCACTCATGGCTCAGTGATTTTAAAGTGTAAACATCTAATGCAGCCAGAGTATTCCATTAAAGTGTCAACAAGTGGGTTCTGTCGTCTGTAGCCCCAGAAAGCAACAGATCACACTAAATATTTTGATGTTGTCGTTTTAAATGGACTCTGGAAGGGAAAAGCGTCTATAAACAGGAGCTTCGTCACCGGATTGATTTGCTTACAGGAGGTGGCGAAGTCAAAGCGCTGCTGTCATTACTGCATAGTTGTACAATATCTTCCTGTAGTATTGTATGGTCCTTGCCAACTGAGCTTGCCTTTATCCACAAAGATCTGAGACTTACAGTAAGCTGTGACTGAAATTCGCCTGAATAGGCTCCCCCACCCCTGCAGGGAACTTGACATTTAGTTGAGACCACGCCTGTGAAACCAGTAAAGTTCGTCTGAACCTAAACAGGAAACCTAACTAGGGATGCACAGATTCTACATTTTTTCAATCCAATTACAAGTACAAGTACTTGCCAATACCAAGTACCAATATGAGTACTTATTAATGCCATTACACTTTGTGTACTACATTTACTTGAAAATGTGTTTTACTTCCATCAGATATTGTTTAATTCTCTGGCTGTATATACATGGCATTGCCACACATTTTACTCAAATAGAAGTACTGTTATTGACATTTTAGCATTCAACTGCATCTTTTTCTTTAACAAACAGCCTTGCCACATATTTCACTTAAATATAGCACGCTATTAGCAAACTCTTTGAACTCAGCACCGTGTTAGTTTTTTAGATGTTTTATCAGATTGCTTGTGTTGAAAGTACTCGTTTTCGTCCCTCCTCTTGACAACTTTGCAGAGCATAATTTGCAGTCCGCTTTACTTTTGTCACCATCATCCACTTTGAAATACCTCCACACCGCCGACATTGCTCCTCCTTGCTCTCTGACTGAGTGGGATCAGGTGCTGAAGTATCGGGACACATTTATGAATACGAGTACGAGTACAGGAACGGTATCGGACAGATACTCGATGCTGGTATTGGTATCTGTGCATCCCTAGCCCAAACCCGCCCGGTCTTCCAAATCCAACATCTGCGCGCAAGGACCTGTTTCATGACATCTGATTGACGAGCCGACCAGCCCTGTGCTGCGCAGGTACTCTCCAGCACAGGTGAGAAAGACCATGAGAGCATGTTGGTAAAACATCTTATTTGTTACTGACCCACATACAGACGGCCGTCAGACTCCTGCCAGCCCAGTCCATCAAGTTGAAGAGGAGGAAACATGACACAGGGATGAAGTAAGTATCTAAAAAAGGAGCAAAACAAACAAGCTGCTGTTAACAACACCAAGACTCCAGATGTCTGTGCTTGAGAGAAAACCACACTTGCATCAAATAGCCAACCTCTGCAGGCTTGAAAGTTTGTAGTTTTATCTTCTGTGGAGGCCTGGCAGCTGCTGACAGTTTAAGATTCACAGCTGGGGATCCCAGTGTTGACCCAGAGTCATAGCACTGAAAGTATCAAAAGATCCTGAGGAACTACACAAACTACTTTATTGTTTTGATACTTTTTTTTTTTTTTTTTTTTTGCGCTGTGACTTCAGGTCGTGTGAATCCAAGCTGACTACACTCCCTCATAGACCACAGCCTCCACGAGGCAGAGTTTTGTTAGCAGTAATGTTTTTGAGCTACATTGTAAGCCAACAGGAAAAAGATATATGTAGAATTAGAACTAATTTCAGTATTTTTACAGGCTGCTGTCTTATTGATGAATAAAGCCTTGTACACAGCCTCTGTGTGATGATAGAGTAAAGTAAGAAGCAGCCTTCCAACATATTCGTGCCTCACACATCCCCTATTTCTGTCTGTGGTTAGGATTAAAACTTTTCCCAGACTACAGTCTTCTCATTAGGAAACAAATAAAAAAAGTTCATTCCCTTGTGAGTTTGGGAATAAATGTTGGAATTAAAGGAGAAAAAAAAAAACTTGGCAGTCATCCTTCTCAAAAGTCAGATTAGCAAAGTTACTGGCTCACTAGCTTTATGCAGAGGGAGGAAATGGAGACTCACCCCAGGCGCCTCCGTCTGCTACTGTGGACTTGACCTCGACAGTCACGGCTGGGAAAGTCCCAATGGTGACGGTGAAGATGAAGCACACTGACAGAGCCATCACCCAGATCTGATTAGAGAGCACAGGAGGAACTTTAATCAATAATGTGTGACCAGTTTAATCGCTGGCATACAGGTGGAAGGCGGAAAATGAAAAGAGGTGAGAGGAAGGGGCTGGTTATAGTCTGCTTTACACAACAGTAATTTCACCTGTTTGAAGATGTTAAACACGGACACGCTGGGTTTGGCCTCGTCCTCCGTTAGACTCACCACCGGTCGTTTCTCTGCTGGACTTTCTGAGAAATATACAAACAAACAGCTCTTTACCAAGTCAGTTAAGTGATGCATGGTGCTAAGACCATCATTCCTATGTGTTAGCATGTGTAGATTTCAAATGTGATACAACACAGGGTTCCCATAACGCTCTCACACACTAGCAATTAGCACCAGAGTGGTCACACTGGTCAGTCAAGCTGTCACCAAAACACAAACTGTACCAAAAACACATTGAATGGGTTTTTGGTTTCCAGCCTAGTGTAGAGTAAAGAGAGCAAAGCTTTGGGTGTAACAGAAACACTAAGACTACACAGTGACTACAACAATGATGTTTGTCCACAGCTTCAACTTCTGTAATTATTCATTTTTGTGGAAACTGGATCCTGAATGTCTAAGCATTCACCTTTTTTCAGTAAGTCCATCTTATTCTCCTCATCAGCAGCAGCTCTGGATCCATTATTCTCCATGTAGTACTGGAAAAACTCCTGTTGACAAGAACAACAACAACAATAATAATCAGTCCACTGAGCCAGTGGAGCAAAGATAAGCATGTTCCCTGAGATGCTGCAATTTCTCACAATGCCAGATGGTTTTTTTTTTATCCCCTCACAGACTGTAGACGCTCGCAGCACTTATCTCAATTCTACAAAGTGCTGTCCAAAATGTTAATGGGTGCAAAATAGTTGAAAGTGGTTATAAGACAAATACCTAATGATGAAATCATTAGAAACTATTTAACTTGATTTAATGTAAAACAACACTTAGTGTAGAGAGTATGTGGTCTCACCATCCTGGGCAGAATGAGGTAGGACATTATGGCAAGGAGAATAACAACACAGGCTGTGATGAAGTAACCAAAGGCACTGTCCTGCAGGGCCGATCCAGCTGCAGACAAAGATATGACACACAGAGTCATTAGAGTTTTTAAGAAGATCAAAAAGATCAACTGATTTAACTTTGCAGTTTTTCTTGTGTGCCACAGCCTCAGGCAAATATCCGGTGAAGTTTCTTTCAGTCAGTACTCCTATTTTAAAAACACACTGGAGGTAGAACCAGCAAATGTTGGAGTAATCAAGTAATTTTACAGTCTTAACGTGTTAGCCACTGGATTTCATATCTATTTTCATCCCTTGTATTTATTTCATTTTTCTGACTTTCTTTTGTTGTTCTAGTTTGCTATGTGAAGCACTAAAGCCTTCATGTTTGTATGGAAGGTGATACATAAATAAAGAGGACTGTCAAAATAGTTAATACATAGTAGTTTGCTGTGTTTGAGACTGAACCACCAGCAACTCAAGCACCAACATCAACTTAAAGATCTAAAGCAATATCTGCTTATCAATACTCAAGTTATTGAGAATATATTAGTATATATTATTATATGTATTAAGTAAACACAAGGCAGGACTGTATGCTACATACTGTAGCATTTTGAATACAAATACAAACACTGTAATGATCTAGTACTAGCAGCATGCTTGTGATTATATTTGTGTGTATTCATGGGCGTCTGTATATATGTATATATATATGTTGTCGATTCCTAACGACAACATGGTAATGACGTAATGAACGAAAAGTATAAAATTGAACAGCACGTTCCATAATTCACCCTCATAGCGTCATCAGCTAATGTTAAGGCAGTCGCATGCACTGAGAACCTGAGATGTGTCATATTTACTGAGAAAAGCCAAATCTGGTGGAAAAAGCTCTCGAGTGCCAAAGGGAATTCTGAAGAATTAACTCCGTGTTGGAGGCCAAACTCAAACTTTTGGCTGGCCTTTTATCTAAACAAAATTCATCACTCACAACTTTATTGAGCAGTATTATATTAGTAGATCAAATTACATATTGTGCAAGATATGAAAAGTCATATTTCTAACTGTGTTGTGCAAAAACACTTCCTAATTGATGCTATTGATGTTACTTCCTTAAAGGTTAATGTACTGGTAGGTCTGTTGTGTTTTTGGTGCCAATACTAAAGAAGGGAGTACTTGTGAGACATACAGGCCAGTGCGCAGATCATGGAGAAAGCAGCGAAGGTGCCGGCAAGCCCCTGTCCACTCATGATGGGAGTGGTGTAGGAGGCGGGCAGCATCCCTGCCAGCCCGAACAGACTGCCCTGAAGAATCGCCCCGAACGCTGCACAGGGACAGAGAAAACAAGATGAGGATGTTTAAGAATTGGTGGTACTTTAAACAGTCACAGAAAAAACAAACATGATGTTCCCCCGGCATCAGAAAAAGAGGCCCATAGAAAATTAACAGGGAGAGATGACAACCCTTTCTGAAAACATGGAGCAAATTGAATGTTTTGTACATAACTGTTAATGTAATTATTTACTTTCGGTTTCTCACTTTACACAAAGCCAATAAGTCATACAATGTTGCATCACACCAGTGGATTACAAGAGTTTATACTGCAAGTTTGAAGCTTAATTAGCAACAGAAATGTTGTAATGTGTCCTCTAAGAGGAATGTGCCAATGTAGATATCAAAGCTTAGAGGTCACAGCATCCTCCCTCTCTAAATCAAACAGGATGGGCTGTTCCCCATGAGGATCTGGGGGTCAGGACTGGCCCAACAGGGGTAAGGAGGGGGTGAGCTTATCCCTGCTGCTCATGGAGTCATTGTAAATAAACAAACCCAGTGAGATTACAGACTGTGTTGTGAAGCTCTGTGTGATACCACAGCATGTGGGTGCATCCATATGAGAGGGATTTTCCCCAACGCAGTGGATGCAGGTGATTTTGATCAAAGACACGTGGAGATAATTGCATGAGTTCAACGTGGAAATGAGGTAGAGGGAACACTAATAAAAGTCCAGAGCAACTGGCCGACAAAAGCTGCCACCAACATGAGGGTTGTGATGTTTAGTTTGTGTTTTTTTTGTTTGTTTTTGTTTCTGTGAGATGGAAAAATGACACAACAAGACACTGGCTAATGAACACAATGCCAAGCTGAATGAATGAAGTGAGGATCTGTAATTATTATTACATATGTATTTAGAAACTCACAGTTAATGCAGATAATCTTGATCATGGTGAGGGTGAAGAAGGGCAGCGGGGCCACGTCCACCCTAACGAGTATGGCTGTCAGCAGGAAAACCACAAAGATGACTGTGAGGCTGCCAGAGATCCGCAGCTTCTGAGGAATCCTGAGACATGCACAGGGTGAAAACAACAGAGAGAAATAAAACTTAAACATCCACTACTACGCAAACAATCCAAAACATCAGTCAAACAAATATCCAACTACGTATATTCGTAAAATAATAGAGGTATTCAAAAGGAAAATGACAGCGGGAGAAAAACTGGGAAAGAAGAGAGGGGAATGTGGAGAGATGGATTATGATTCAATGTTGGACAGAAATATTTTCAGATCACAATAGAAGTTGAAGTCATTCCAACAGACAAGACAATGGAAAATAGAGAAATTGTGTCATATCCAAAAGGGCAGTCATTTGTTCATGACAAAAAAAAAAAGGTCATCAGAACAAAGTGAGCATATTGAGGAAGAGAAGGG
>NW_026118089.1:0-19631 GCF_001640805.2 Lates calcarifer
CACCAAACAAGTGACAAATAATATTTTAAAAAATAATGTGTGTGAGGGTGCTTTTGTGATATAGCCAAGAGTTTTAGTTAGTCACTTCTGCTGTATGGCTAGGAGGAAACAGAGCACTGTGACCACATACTAATGGCGCAAGTCTTTAGTTATCTCCTGGTGTCGTAGGCAGAATGGATGTCCATAATATGTTTCTAGGAGCACGTCATCAAAAAACACTGTGCATGGATTTTGTTTGTATAACAACACATCACCACCACCATTGTAGAGCATTGCCCATTTGCTTTTTATTACTGTTTGTTAAAGTTCAGAGACCGTCAGCTAGAAGTGCTCGGAGCTGCCACACTAAAAGGCCAGTACTCTGAAAAGGTGCTGGGTGCAGAGCATGTGAACTCATACACTGCCCTCTTTGACAACAGCTGAAAAAAAATACTGGCACTCAGAAAAAAACACAATGTAGACACACACCCTTAAGTAGCCAATTACGCCATATGGCCAAAAATCTGAGGACATCAGGGTAAACATACTTGAGGTTAGAAGTCAGGAGTGGACACTGGATGTTACCATGTACAATTTTTCAATGTTTATGTCAGCAGTTGGTGTTTGTCGCTTCCCTGCGTCAACATGACAATGCCCCAGAACACAAAGCCAGCTCCATAAAGAAATGGTTTGACCAGCACAGAGCCCTGACCTCAACCTTACCCAGCGCCTTTGGGATGAACCAGAACACTGTAAGCCTGGTCTTATTAACCAACATCAGCACTGGACCTCACTGATGCATTTTCCTGCTGGAAAACTTTCTGACGAGACTGAGGGTTGTTGTTGCAGCACATTAATGCAAACATTGTGTGAATCACATGTTCAGTGATCACATATAGAGGAAATGTTACATCTGGCCATATACAGGTCAGACAAGTGAGACCGAGTGAATTAGATTGAAAATTTCAAGATAGAGCAAACATCTAACAGGTCATGAAGTCATCATCACACATAGCTAGTGTGCCATTGACAAGACAATCACCTGACCAGTTACAACAATAGGTTATAGCTCATGGTGTGGACAAACGACAGAGAACTACAGAGTTGTACACCTGCACCTCAGCTCACTGTGATGAGACATTAACCTCATGTCAGCTACAGATTCTGATACAGATGTCTGACTGAAATCTGTCTACGCATAACACAAACACAGCGGTGGTGCAGACTTTCTGTAACCCAGAAGGAACATTCAAGGAAACGCCGTGCCGTTTCTGTCGGCACAGACCGCCGACATCCACCCACAACACATGGCCTGTATGAGTTGAGTGGCTCTGTAGGATTATTTGGTTAGGGGATTTGAGAATTTGACGTGTTCGTCCGCATATTAAGATGGTTTCTAGCGGGATGAGCGGTACACCCAGTCGGCGTCACGACTCTTACAGCCCTGTGTGGGGGCTTACCTTGTCCAGCTCGTCGTGCAGCTCTGACAGGGTGGGTCTGATGAGCTTCTCCCCCAGTGGTGCCGCTGTCTGCCGGTAGAAATCGATGTTGGGCACGGCATCGATGGTGTGTGACCAAAGGTCCTCAGGTAATACGTGTTGGTATGGGTGTCATAGTGATAGTGATGCTGCCCCCCTGTAGATGAGTGCAAGCTCGTCTCGCTCATCACTGTGTCCCCGTTCTGCAGCCCTTCAGCCGGCGCTGCCTCCGGAGAGGCCGCGCTCCCAGATCCACTCGGATCCGCGAAGTTCACCACCCGAAACCGGCCTTTGGCTTCCTCTCCGCCGGTCCCTGGATCAGCATCTTGGGAGTGGCGGGAGTGGCCTTATCGCTGGATGGAACCGTGGAAGAGGCGTCGGAGTTCGGGGACTTGTCTTCGGTGGCGCCCGCTGCCTCAGCCACAAGGTCCACTTGGAAGCGGCTCTGACTGGGCGTCGGACCGGCCGGCCTCTGCCCCGCATCAGGGGCTAGAAAATCACCTTCTGTCGCGACGTTCTCTGCTGGGGCGGAAGGCGAGGAGGATGGCGGCAGACATGGCTTAAAATGGCTCGAATGACAACAAATGGAAGTGAAAACCGTACAGAAAAGGCCACGTTATGGCTCGGCAGACCTGAATGGAGGAAGTGTGGCAGCCCCCGGAGTCTCCGCTGGCCTTCCCACTGACAGTGAAGAACACGCTGCTCTGACCTGGTCAGAAAAGGTGCAGGGAGCCGACGATAGAGTGGCTCGACACGGAGATAGCTCGTTAGCTAACTCGAGGCTACGTACTGGAAACTTTCAGTCCACTCTCCTCCTTCCTCTTCTGTGGCAGTAAATCCAAATTTCCCCGCTGGGAAACTCTGGACTAAACCCCGTTCACCTCCTGGTCTTTATATTGTTCAAAGCAGGATGCTGTTGTCGACCTTGCCGCAGCTCCTCCTAGGCTCCCAAAGATTCCCTCGCTGGTATTATACACACTGCAGTCGGCATCACTAAAGGGTGGGCTCCCGCTGTGAAGAGCCTCGCGAGATCGCGTCTTTTTTTTTAGGAGGAGGGAAATGTCGCGAGAAGACATCACAATACCCAAACAGTAGTCGTGACGTTGTTAAGCTCCAGTAGGAGGAAGAGACGGGGCAGAGAAGGGGAGGGGGGGTAAAACTGCACCAACAAGCCAACCAATATCTACACTTGGTTAGTACTAAGGTGTTTTAACTCTTCCTTTGTTGGAGACTACTCTAGCCAAGGTGGTCCAAGGCTTTTAGGGCCCAAAACAGCATCTTCACCTGTACATCACATCACACTTAAGCATATGTCAGAGAAACCGCAGAGCACATCTGGTAACACAAACCTACAGGCTAACCTCTGTGAAAAATCTGAGGCAGCAGCGACAGGACTGTTTAATGTCTAACGTTGGTAGAGGAGGAGGCTCTCTGGAGCCACAGAGGGCTTTATACAACTTTTTATGATGACTGTGTGCGGTACTCCACAACACCTGGAAACACATTTTGATATGTTAACCCAGTGAAGTTCCCCTTTAATCCACTGCAGGGTAATGTTTAATACTCCAGCTGTTTGTGTTTGTGCCAGTGCCCCCCATGCACAAAACCAGCTCTATAAAGAAGTGGTTTTCCCACTTGCTGTGAAAGAACTTGACTGACCCCCGCCCGACACTTTCAGGATGACCTGGACTACCAGCTCTGATCCAGGCCTGATCACCCAGAATCAGCGCTAGACCTCATAATTCTCCTGTGGCAGAGTGGCTGCAGGTCAGCGTAGCCAGGTGTCTAATTATGGCAAGGTGGAGGCTGTTCCCTGCACTGTAACAAATTGCTGTAGAAATGTACAGTACTGTTCTACATCAATACTATGAATATTGATGCTTCTGAAGACACAAAATATTAACAGCAAGGTACTGTAAATCTTACAGTAAAATACAGTATTTTTCCTTTCTGTCGCTAAAGCCCCACCACCTCAACAAGTGTCAACAAGTGTAAAATATTATAGATAGGTGATTTAATTTAACATAGCTGGAAGAGGAATAATAATAGGAGGAAGTGAAGATGATTTTCAACCTGACTCTTACTCTGCTGGCACCAAAGCAGATGGAGGAATCTCCCACAAATGTAGTTCTCTCATTAGTGCTGTTTTTTCCATCCTAAGTCATAAAAGTAATGATTTGCAGCAGTATGAGATATCATAAGTAAATAAAGTTAAAAAAAACAACAACAACAACTACACATAATCTTTACTTACTACACTAAATATGCTTTCTCTGTTATTGCATTTTAGGCTCTTCATCAGTACCAACCCAGTGAGCAGCACAAAGAGCAGTGTCAGACAGGGAAAGTAGTCCAACAGAAGGCAGTGACAGTGAATCCCCATGTGGCCACCCTCATTAAAAATCTCATTCACTTTGAGTGGGGCTTTATGTAACCCACAATACATCTCCACACAGGACTTCACTTTCACGAAGGAATAGCCCACACTGCCACCAAATGTTCATGTTGTCATTTGAAGGTAACAAGTGTCAGCTGTGTGTTCTGGTCTCTTCAGTAGAGTTCAGTCCAGTTTTCTCAGCTGTACAGTTCCAGATTTGTTTGTGACTTGCTGTCTATTGAGCATGATCATAACTAATGAAAAATAGCAGGGTACATACTTTGATTACTTGAATTTTTTTAGCTACTAACTGTTTCTGCTGTTATTTGGCTATTCCTTGTCATAGTTAAAGTAAAATTGAAACGGAATGCAGGGTAAATGGACTAGGACATGCAGAGAACATATTCAGCATGAGGAAGGTGTTATTATTCACTGTGTTTTACTAAAAATTAATTACTTTAAATTTGTCCGTCACTGAATGTGTTTGGAATGGCATTGGCTTTAATACAAGTCTAATGTTGTAAGGCCATCTCTTGTTTGGGCCATTTCTGTTCAATTTTGGAATTTTCATGGGTTTGCATTTTGAAATCATCAGCTTCCACCAGTGTTATCTTGTAAAGATCACATTCTGTAATACATTTTACAGTGGTAAACTGTTTATGGAGTTTACAGTAGTTACACTAAAATATGAAACAGACAAGCAAACAGTATTACAATGTAAAGCTTGTAACAGTATCATGCTGGAAATTGTAGCTGCCAGGAGTTTACTGTAATTTATTACAGTAAACTGAAAATTATTACAGTGTGTGCCACCACACACTGACATACTGCCTAAGCCTGCATGACATTAGGAAAACATGTGACAGCATTGTTGAATGTTGACGTTATGACCTGCAATAAATTAACACTTTAGGATACAGTGTTGTATACTAATGTCTTTCCGCTTTGAGTTCACTGCTAACATAGACACTGAACAGTGAGTAATAATAATAATAATAATAATAATAATAATAATAATAATAATAATAATAATAATAATAATAATAATAATACTTTATTGATCCTTGACAGGAAATTGCTTTGTTACAGCAGCAGCACACCAACCATCACCAAATATAAATTAAGATAAAATTAAAAGGGACAAGTGTAATAACAAAGAAAGAAAAAACAAAGAAAAACAAGAGCAAAACAATAGCCATACAAAATATACAGAAAATTACAGAATATTACACTATTGACTGGGTATTGCACATAACACAGGATATTGCACATATTGTACGTAGACTTTGCTGACACTGAAAAAATGAAATGCATCATTTCCATTCAAACAACATGTCTTTATTTTTAAAAAAATACACGCTCACTAGGACCTAAATCTCCATGCACTTCCACCTCAGCTAATAGCATCTACATAGGGGGTGGGTGTTATAGCACATGGAAATCTGGTTTTTAAGCAGTCTTTTGTGATACATATATTATACATGTTGATATCATGATGAAGGTACATTTTAGATATATTGTGCAGCCCTAATACTGACATCTAAACAGCGTAGATATGACCATACACTTGTGTAGTCTGTACTGTGGACTGCTAACCTATTAAAGTATAAATACATTCTCCATCAGCTTGGTGTTGAAAGGTTAGTCTAGTCTAGTCTTCTAAATGTGATGTTAGGTTTTTATCACATTATCTGTGAATAAAAAGCAAAAAGAGCTCAAAGCCAAGACCAGTGTTCCCATGAGCTGACAGTACACTGACTCATTGATTACTGTGACCTATAAGAATACCTTGTGATACATTACTGCTCCACTCTGTCCTGTCAAATTGAATCACTTTAGTCAAGTTAGACTAGACGTTTTGGTGGTAAATTAAATTAGACCAGGGACAACCTGGTGACCTCATACTCATGGAACAATTTTATACTTTAAGAAAGGCCATAAATATGAATCATGCATTTTTACGGCTTATATATATATACTATACAGTAGCTGTGTCCACATGATCACTCTCTCATAGCAGACCTCAGTTAACGGCAGAGGATGGAAATTACATCAACAGCAGCTGAAAGACTGTAACAGCTTTTCAGGACCCAGACTCAAAGTTAGAATGACAAGTTTATTCCAAATCCACAGAGTTTACAGACAGATGAGGTTTTTCTTTTGTCCAAATAAAGCATGTTATTAGCAGAACTAATAACAGTGGTAAGGACCTGTGATCTTTACATGCAGGACACTTCTTGTTGCTTTTTAAACACCGTGGAGTACAGAGTTTACGTAGCTGGTCATGCCCAGTAAATATTTGTGGCTCACAACTGTTGTGTCAACATATTAGTTATGATGTCATAGACATTCATGGTTATTGTCACCACTGACCAAGGACAGAGGGAGTGTAAAATATTAAGCATTTCCTAATTAGAATGAAAAATGTTGTGGTCATACACACACAAATCTGATAGTATGATGATTGTCACTGTAATAACAGCTAAAGAAATGCAGATGAAGAACCACTGTCTTTTTCTGAGGCAGGAAATTATATTTATCATTGAAAAGGCAACACGATAGAGATGGAACAATCTTATCTCATCTCCAGGCTGCCAACAATAAATCAGTAAACAATTAATTAATGTTGAATTTATCCTTTAAGTTCATTTTCAGTACATGAAACAGTGACCATTAATGTATGTTGGCCATTTAAAATAAATATTATTCACAAAATATTTGCTTTCATTGTTTCCTGTAATTACAGAGACCAAAGAAAATCTATTTCAAATAACAAAAATGGAAAAAAGGAATGAAATACACAGCACACTAGTTTCAGAGATGGTTTCAACAGCTACTATCAAGGCTCTTTTTCACTTTAAGAAGAGCAGATTTAGTCAAACAGGAAATATGTCTGAATATGAACTGTTAAATATCAGTATAACATAAAATAAACCCTTTTCCCACTTTCCACAGAGCAACTTTATGGTTTTTCTGTCATTCAACACTTTATGCTAAGCATGACACTATTAGGGGGCTCCAGGGCACCTTTTAAACCCTCCCCCTCTGCACGTTGTCTATGTTCCCTGTCAGTTCCACTCTCCCATCAGGTACAGTGCACACAAAGACCCAGAAACTAGCCAGTAGTCCTGGGCTAGAATAAAACAGGACTGCATGATCCCAGGTTTTCAGTGTGGTGACTGGTTTGTGGTCATTTGATTAAACAGAAATGTAAGTACACATATGCATGATGTGAGAACAATCAATGATTGCTTTGCCTGGTTGTTGATCTTATCATTTCACAACAGTCTGATACTACAGAGACAGAGGTTTGTCTCACCAATTTCAAGCTGTATTATAAATGAAGATCTTGGTTTATTTCAGTGGTGGGTTTTTGCTGTCAGAGATGTTGAGTGGAGTGCTGTGAGAGTATGAAACTAGCTCTATAGTGTGCCCCCTCCCTCCTCATGACGCCACAGTGGGAACAGATGTTGCTTATTGTGTAAATAAGTCAGAACCAGGTTTGTTTGTTTACTGACAAACATCTTGTCTCTGGTTAAGCAGCTATTGTTTCTGTCAAAGAAAGGAGTGGGTGCTGAAGATGCTTCCAGCCAATCACTGCAGGGACTGTCTGATCTGTCAGAGGAGGGTGTGGACACGTCTGGTGAAACTGAACAACCTCTGAGAGGTTGAGTAAGACACAACATGTCACAGCAGAGTTTCAGATAAACACAAGTCTCAGAACATTTCAAGACATTTCATGTCACATACAATATAATGTTCCTTCATTTAGGATATTTCTCATATAAAGGTGGAAAGGTGGTCATCTACTGTCATCCATTAATTTTAACATATATAATCACTATATTCACCTCCATGTACTGTAGTATGTACAATATCTGACAAAAGTGAGTAAAGCCCTCACATTTCAGCAACCATTTTGTTATATCTTCTCAAGGGACAATACTATAGAAATGAAACTTGGATATAACTTACAGAATTGTCAGTCTACAGCTTGCATAGCAGTATAAATTTACTATCCACTAAAAATTACTCAACATACAGCCATTATTGTCTAAATAGCTGGCAACACAAGTGAGTACACCTCAAGTCAAGTCAAGTCAGATTTTATTTATATAGCGCCAATTCACAACAGAAGTTATCTCGAGACGCTGTACATATAGAGCAGGTCTAGACCGTACTCTTTATCTTATAAGATTTACAGAGAAAAACCCAACATATCCCACCATGAGCAAGCACTAGGCGACTGTGGCAAGGAAAAACTTCCTTTTAAGAGGCAGAAACCTCGAGCAGAACCGGACTCAAGGTGGGCGGCCATCTGCCTCGACCGGTTGGGTTTAGACAGAAAGAGAGGGGGGTGGGGGAATGGGGTAGGAGAAAGACAACATTGCACATACACAGACTAAGTCAAAGTGTAAATAGTAGTAGTAATAATAGTAATAATAATAATAATAGTAATAATTATTATTACAGCTAAAGGAATAATAATGACAAACGATGGTACATTAATAGCACTAACACTATCAATAACACTAGTAAATGTTTTAATTATTGTTGCATCATGGGTTGAGCTGGATCATGGGAGCAGCAGGAGACTCTCCAGCTCTGGAGGCAGAACCCTGCAGTGAGAGACAGTAGAAGAGAGAGAGAGAGAAGCACAGCCTGGGCAGTAATGTGCTTGAGGGAAGAACACACAGTTAAAGTGATGCAGTGATATTAAGACAGTTAATAATAATCTCGTCGGCAGGACATCATGGACAACATTTACTAACTATTAATCTTAACTGATGCATTGAGACTGACCCAACCCGCCAAGGAAAAAATGGTATCCTGAAATAGGAACCAGAATAATGTGCTAGTTAAAAGTTAAGGCATAAAGATGAGTTTTTAGTTTGGATTTAAAGGCCTCAACTGAGTCAGCCTGTCTAATATCACTAGGGAGGTTGTTCCAGAGGAAGGGGGCCCGATAGGAGAAGGCCCTGCAGCCTGCTGACTTCTTTTTGACTCTAGGGACAGACAGCAGCCCTGCACTCTGAGAACGCAGAGCACGCGAGGGAATATAAGGGTTAAGAAGATCAGACAGGTATGAGGGGGCTAGCCCATTTAGAATTTTATAAGTCATTAAGAGAACTTTAAAGTCTGATCTAACATGAATAGGGAGCCAGTGAAGGGAGGCTAGAACTGGGGTAATATGGTCAAACCTTCTCGATTTGGTCAGCATTCTAGCTGCAGCATTCTGAACCATTTGCAGACTTTTAGTGCTAGTACGCGGTAGTCCTGAAAGCAAAACATTACAATAATCCAGTCTAGAGGAAACAAAGGCATGGACTAGAATTTCAGCGTCTGCCATGGAGAGAAAAGACCGAATCCTAGCTATATTGCGTAGGTGAAAAAAGGCGGTCTTTGTAATGTCTTTAATATGCCGATCAAAGGAAAGAGTACGATCAAGTGTGACACCCAGATTTTTGGCTGTTGTACTTTGAGGGATAACACAGCTGTCAAGGGATATAGTTACATGATCGAACTGGTGTCTATATCGTGCTGGGCCAATAACCAGCATTTCTGTTTTGTCTGAATTAAGAAGCAGGAAGTTTTGAGACATCCAGCTTTTAACAGATGACAAGCAGATCTCTAATTCCCTAATTTGAGAGGCTTTATCAGCCTTTATAGGCACATATAGCTGGGTATCATCAGCATAACAGTGAAAATTAATTCCATGACTCCGAATAATTTGGCCAAGAGGAGAAATATATAGAGAGAAAAGCAGGGGGCCAAGAACAGAACCCTGGGGTACTCCATATTTCACATCAGAGAAGGCTGATATGGTGTTATTACAAGAGACACACTGAGTTCTGTCAGATAAGTAAGATTTTAACCAGCTGAGGGCCACGCCAGAGATTCCAAATCTATTTTCCAATCGGTCCATGAGTATACGGTGATCTACAGTATCAAAGGCTGCACTAAGATCAAGTAATATGAGCATAGAGGTGGAATCTGAATCTACACCTCACAGTGAATAGACTTAGACTTAGACTTAGACGTCCAAATTGTGCCCAAAGTGTCAATATTTTGTGTGAGCACCATTGTTATCTAGAACTGCCTTAATCCTCTTGGACATGGAATTCGCCAGAGCTGCACAGGTTGTTACTGGAGTCCTCTTCTGCTCCTCCATGATGACATCATGGAGCTGGTGAATGTTAGACACCTTGCACTCCTCCACCTTCCGCTTGAGGATCCCCCTCAGGTGCTCAGTTGGGTTCAGGTCTGGAGACATACTTGGCCACCATCACCTTCATTTGCACTGGCTTCCTGTCAAGTTTAGATTTCAGTTTAAAATTTTGTTTTTCACTTTTACGGCCTTACCGGGGTGAGGCGCCAAATTACATTATGGAATTACTCCACCACTATACCACGAGCCGGGCTCTTAGGTCCTTAGACAGAGGTCTTCTTATGATTCCATGTATCAGTCTGAAAACTAAGGGTGACTGTGCCTTGTGGCAAATTTTAGCTCTTAAGCTGTGGAACAACCTGCTACCCACACTTTACACTGTTGACTCAGTGGCATATTTTAAAAGGCAGCTAAAAACATATTTGTTTAGACAAGCATTTGAGTAGTGCCTTGTGTTTGTGTTTATTATGTTTGCCTATTTATGTCTCCTTTTATGTTTTTATGGTGTAGTTTTTAAATGTTCCTACTATAAAGCACTTTGTGACTGCTCTGTCTTGAAAAGTGCTATACAAATAAACTTTACTTACTTACTTAGCTTCACCTTCAGCTTCTTCAGCAAAGCAGTTGTCATCTTGGAGGTGTGTTTGGGGTCATTATCATGTTGTCTGAAGGTTTTTTTGTGAGCCAGCTTCAGAAGAACTTCCTCCTGGGACAATGGCCATGCAGACCGATTTGATGCAGTGTGCAGCGTATGGTCTGAGCACTGACAGGCTGACCTCCCGCTTCTTCAACCTCTGCAGCAATGCTGGCAGCACTCATGCGTCCGTTATTCGAACCCAACTTCTGGATATGACGCGGAGCATGAGGACTCAACTTCTTTGGTCAACCCTGGCGAGGCCTGTTCCAAGTCTTGGAAAACCGCCATATGACCTTGGCCACCGTGCTGTAGCTCAGTTTCAGGGTGTTACCAGTCTTCTTATAGCCAAGGCCATCTTCGTGGAGAGCAACAATTGTATTTCTCACATCCAAAGCACCAAAATTAACATCTCTAATCCATAATACACAAATTTGTATGGTCCAGTCAAGCAGGCAAAAACATGAACACGATGAATAGGACAGGTGGCTTTGCATGTTTGAACGACATGTACAGGTATCACTAGGGGTGTACTCACTTGTGTTGCCAGCTATTTAGACAATAATGGCTGTGTGTTAAGTAAGTAAGTGCTATACAAGCTGTACACTTACTACTCTAAATATATCCAAGTTTAATTTCTATAGTATTGTCCCCTTGAGAAGATATAATAAAATGGTTGCTGAAATGTGAGGGGTGTACTCACTTCTGTCAGATACTGTACTTTACTCTCAGATCATTTCTCTTTATCCCTGGACCCTGTTTTGTTTGGTTCCCCTGAAGCAGAAGTTTCTCTGCAACCTGGAAACCCATGTTCTCTGCTTGTTTAACATCTGTGTGGTATGGAATTTTTCTTTAGTGATGCCATTTATTGTCATTTTGCAGATATACACTCACTAAGCACTTTATTAGGAACCCGCCACCTCCTTATTCATGCAGTTATCCAAACAGCCAATCAGGTGGCAGCAGTACAGTTCATGAAACCCTGCAGAGTCAGGTCAGGAGCTTCTGTTCATGATCACATCAAACATGTGATAGTGACTTTGACTGTGGTATGATTGTTGGTGTCAGATGAGCTGGTCTGAGTGTTTCTGGGATTTTCACACACAACCATCTCTAGAGTTTTTACTCAGAAAGGAGCCAGAAACAAAAACCATCCAGTGAGCGACAGTTCTGTGGAGGGAGGGATGAGAGAGGTCAGAGGTCATGGTCAGACTGGTTGGAGCTAACAGATTAGGCTATGGTAACAACACCTCCAACCTTGAGGTGGATGGACTACAACAGCGTCAGACCACGTCAGGTTCCACTCCTATCAGCCAGGAACAGAAACACGAGGCTGCAGTGGACAGGTTCACCAAAACTGAAGACTGAAACATGTACCCTGGTCTGACGGATCTGGATTTCTGCTGAGACAGCAGATTGGAGGGTCTAACTTCAGCAGCATGAATCCATAGTGCCAACCCGCCTTGTGTCAACAGTTCAGGCTGCTGCTGGTAGTATAATAATGTGGGGAATGTTTTCTTGACTCATTCTGGGCCCTTAATACCAATCAGTCATGGTTTGAATGCTGACCATGTTCATCCCTTTATGGCCTGTACCCAGCTGACCAAATCATTATTTCATGGTCAGGGCATAAAATCTGCATGAATACAGATTATTGACAACAGTTGCTATGTCAACATTTAAAATGTGTGATTACAAAAAAAGTTAGAGCATAGAAAGTTCTTAACTTTGCTACCACACAACTCCAATCTATAGGCTACATACAGATCCAGTTACTGTGCCGAGTGTCAGCCCATCACATCCTCCTGCTCTCTGTGCTCACTGTCACTGTGTTTTAATGCAGCTGAACTCTCATGTTTCTGTTGTCAGTGACTGAGCAAGTATAAAATAATGACTTACTCTCAGCCCATGAACATGATTAGCTGTCATTCTCAAACAACTTCACCAACAGAAATCCAACTTTGCTGTGTATTGAGGAATATAGACATTTCAACTGCAGCGGCTGTGGCTCAGGAGGGGTAGAGCAGGTCGCCCACTAATTGGAAGGTCAGCGGTTCAATCCCCAGCTTCTCCAGTCCATGCCGAAGTATCCATGGGCAAGATACCTACGTTGCCCCCGATGTATCATGTGTGTGAATGGTTGTGGATGTATGGGTGAATGTGATGCGTAGTGCAAAGCACTTTGAGTGGTTGATACGACTAGAAAAGCGCTATATAAGTACAAGTCCATTTACCATTCAACTGACAGCGAAAGTTAGGGATGACTGTAGAATGTCATCATGGCACCGTTTTAGAGAAGCTCTGTTTTGGAGGGAGAAAAATGCTGTTTCCATGTGGACAGAGGGCTAAAGACAAAAGATGTGTTTACAAATAAAACCAGCTCAATGTGGGCGTTCTTTGAGAGAGGAACTGTATGTCTGACTGTATGAATATAAGAGTAATATAAGAGTAAGTATATACTGTATACATGTGAAGGAGAATGACTGTATGTGAGAGGCCCAGACGACCTTAAGGCTTGCAGGGCCCCTCAGAAAGTATTGGGCAAACAGACAGACTGCTCAAATAGCTCACATGTAGGGCAGAAGAGCACTGAAATAGAGCTCATGCTGCTCCATGACATCCTCCATCAGGTCTACAGTTCCCCAGCCTGATCTGGCTGGCTGTCTGTACTGCAGCGGGGTGTCATGCTGATAATCACACTGTGACAGGCTCTGCTATATCTTTCCACAGCAGTGTGGAAGGTCAGGCCCCCCACATAGTTTTCCCTGCTCATTAGCCAGGAGGACTGCTAATCCAGTTAATGCTGCTCCCTTCGGCAGGAGATCATTACTGTGACACACAATCACCAAGTCTGCTACCTACACTGCCTCTACATTGTAACAGTGCATGTTTGCTTCAAATAAATTACTATTATTTTATACTGTCATTTTTTATTCTGACCAAAATTTCATTAAAAACTTATTTGTGTCTTGTATATATTCTGTACAGGAAAGTACAGGGCTTAAAATATGCAGTATTGCAAATTCAGAATCACAAACTTGTTTTCCTGTTTCAAAAATGATTTACAAAATGTTAAGTTGTTGATGTTGATGAGAGCTGCCTCTTGGTTCTCATCAGTGCTGATAACACTTACAGTTCATTCTGGGTATGCTGTTCTGTAACAACAGGAGCAAAAAGGAAAGACTAAGAGACAGAATCTTGATTAAAAAAAAAAAAAAATCACAGTTTTTACTTGCAAACAGTTCAATGCACAGTCAATCAGGCAGGGAGAAGACAAAGGCAAGGTCCAGGTAAAACAGGTAAGAGATCAGAGACAAATACAATAACAAACAATTGGAAAAAGGCTGGAATACCTGACTCAGGCCACAAAGACAAACTGGCACTGAGACAGAGGAGCGCACAGACTAAATACACCAGGAGGGAAGGGTAATGTGGAACAGGTGAAACTAATCAAGGTGGAGCAGGCAATTGCACAGGTGGGAAAAACAAGGTCAGGAAGTGAAGGATCTAGAAAGTGGGATGGGTTAGGGCATGAAACTTTAAGGGAATGATTAGGTGATGTGACTGGGTACTAACATGCTAATATTCACAATATCCATTTATATACTTGCTGGCAGCACATGCCCGGTGGGCTGGTAGTTAGCAGAGTACATTACTGACCCGGTCTCCTACAAATTATACATTTATATATAAGTAACCCGATGACCAATAACCATTGTCATCAGTAATGATAAAATAACAATAACAATATCTGATAGTGTTGTAGCTAAATTTAAGGAAGTGGTTCCATCAGCTCTTGATTCAATGCCATGTCTCAGTGTAACAGAGGACTCCTATGCTAACTTTAGTCCCTCCCAAATCAGAATCAGAATCAGACTTTATTGCCAAGTAAGTTTGCACATACAAGGAATTTGTCTTGGTATATTGGTGCTAAAGGACAATTATAATAAAAAGAAAATAGCAAAAAGCAAAAACTATATTTACAAGGAACATAAGTAAAGAAGCATAAATATACATAATTAAATTAAAATGTAAAGTGTAGAGTGCAATAGAGTGATCATCTTATAGACAGCACTGCAGGCTCATTGTGAATAACACTCAGCTCTAAGAGAGAAAATAGTAAGAAAAAACAACAACAAAAAAAATAATTAAAGCAAACAATGCAAAAGCTTGAAAGCATGAATCCCACTATCTCACCAGCCTGGTGAGATAGTCAAGATCCCTGAGGAACCACCCTGGTTTAAGTTCTATTTATCAGATCAGCGTCAGTTTGTCCATGTTCACCTCCATGTAAAGGTTCTACAAGGTTCTGTGCTTGGACCAGTTCCACTCACCTTCACCTTCACTCCATGAACTTCCATTGTTATGCAGATGATGAACTCCACCTCTCCCCTAATATTGGCTGGGACTGCCTCCAGCCCCCACCCCAACCCTTGGGGATAATGATGATGAATTATTATTAGGCTGCCCAACAAGTCTCTAAAGACTCTCCAGCTTTTCCAAAATTCTACAAATAAAACTGAATAATATGGACTGTAGGAGTGCACCAGTGACAGGTGTACTGGACTTTCATTATTATGGTGACAAAAATACCACCCATAGAAGTGCATCAGTGGCACATATATTGGTCCTTTGTCATCATGGTAACAATAAATATGTGGTTATTGTTGTGGAATGGACTTGGTTTGGTTAGGTTTAGGCACAAAAACTACTTTCTTAGGTTTATGAAAAGATCATGATTTGGGTTCAAATAAAATAATATGCACTCTGAAAGAAATATTTTTCACTGTACTTGTTCCTAGCAAAGGAATCCCTTCAATTTCAAAGTAAGTGATGGGGGGTAAATCTACAGGCTGCACTGAGGGAGAAAACATGTTAAGTACAGTCTACAAGAGATGACTGTGTGTACACATAAGATGTTGTACACTGCCATTACAAGTTAAAAGATACAGAGTCGTGGTCAGAGATGAAAGAATCTGAGAATGTCATGAATTAAACAAGGTGAAAAATTAACTTCAAAGTCAGCATTCTCATAAACCCAAATGTTTTTTATGAAACAGGAGATATAGTGTACTCTGTCCTCACAGTAACTAGCAACAGGCTAACACAGAATGTGTGCTTCACCTCGCCAGAGTTCTGGCACTAATGACTGGACAGAAGTTGTTTCCCTCACATTTACAGTTGAGATTCTAATAAAAGAACAGCTTATCAGCATTGACACATAAAGATAATCAAGTTTTAAAACTGTTCTCTTACATTTTGGGAACCTATTTAGTCATGTTTGCAGCATATTCAAAGGGCATTTTCAGGAGATTTCATGAAGTGCACTCTCTACACTAGGTGTGCAGAGAGTGTACTGTGCTCCCTTACAAAAACATGAGACTACACTTGTTATAGATTCTTGAATATACCAGCACATGTTGAGCAGGGTCATAGGAGCAGCAGAACATTTGCCATCACAGATCAGAGTCTACAGCTCCAGAGGCAGAAAGTGAAATAGAAGGAGAGAAGAGAGAGAGAAAAGAGCACAAAACTACAAGAGAGGGAAGGTATTGAGTTAGTAACAAGTATTTATGGGATATGAACACATGCAAATAGAAAAGGAGAGAGGAGCTCAGTTCCTTATCGTGTTGTCTAAATTAAGCACATACAAGGTGAATAGAATTGGTCCAAGCACAGAACCTTTTGTATACATGGAGAAGTTGTTGTTAAAATGTACGAACTGAAGCCTGTCAGATAGATAGGACTTAAACCAGTTTAGTGTGGTTCCTTTAATGCTAATAGAATGCTTGATCAGTAGTATCAAAAACAGTACTGAGATCTAGCAAGACAACTACAGAGATAAGCCTATGCAGTTGGAACGTCATTTGTAACTTTCACCAGTGCTGTCTCTGTGCTATGATGCAATCTAAATCCTGACTGAAAATCCTCAAATAAACAGTTGTTCTGTAGAAAGTCACACTGAGTGACTTATGACTGCTTTCCCCAGGATCTTAGAAAAAAGGGAGGGTTAGATATAGGTCTATAGTTGGCTAATATGCCAGGATCAATAGATCAAGTGCTCTGATGGAATAATGGAAACAGAGAAGCCTATAGGACTGCAACTCTGTCTCCTGGTCTCACCTCTGGATTGTTATGGCTTTGGCTTACCAGTAAGGTCAGGTTTGTAGAGATGAGAGCTGCTCCATCCAAAGTGGGATGAATATTGTCTCTCCTGATCAGACCAGAACTTCCACAGAATGTCTTCCAATTATCTACCAAGCCCACATTGTTTGCTTGACGCCACCTCAACAGCCAGCGTTTGAATACATCATCACTGATCAATTATGTGCACATGCACTCAACATTAATTTTTGGGACCTCTGACTGATGTTGTTGGGTCTAATTACTGCTGATGTGTATAGCGATTTTACTGTATCTACAATTATCCTTAGTCAGCAGTTTTAAATACAATCCAACATGGCCTGCTCTGGCCCTGAAAGACATTTAACCATGGTTGCTGATGTCGCTAATTTGAATTTCTGAAAATAGAGCTGCCAGTAACCAGAGTTGGTTTTTCAATGGGTGTGTCACTGAGTCGGGAGAATCTGTTTGAAATGTGATCTGGCTGTTGGTGAACAGTGGGCTTCTGCTTATGGCTGTGCATCTGGTTATGGTCAGTCACCCAGTCCTGGGACTACCGAAGGAGCTAGACTGGTTTGGCCCTCACCAACTACAGGGGACTAGCTAACAATAGCAGCAAATGGTTTTGGTGCCAAGTTGTGGAGCCTTGCCTCCATTATGGTTAATCAACTACATTTATAATACATACCATTATCACTGGAGGAGGCAGTTATTAACTGGATTAAGATAGAGCAACAACACATACTACATTAACATTGGCTACACACACTACACTAACACTGGCTACACATACTACACTATCATCAGCAAACACACTACTAGATTGATCACAGCAATACTGCAAAGCTGCTTAGTGGAAGACAGATGTGTTCAGCCTAACTGCATGGGCTCTTCCTCCACTGAGTGAACTGCGATACTAGCACACTCACATTCACACCTATGGAAAGTTTAGAGTCACCAATTACCCTGCATGTCTTTGGACTATGGGAGGAACCCACAGAATACACAGAACACAGAAAAGCCCTAAGGTTTGAGCCCTGAACCCTCTTGCTGTGAGGTGACAGTGCTAACCACTGTACCATTGTGCTGCCATGGCTCTCATGAATGCATTACAAACACTGTCTCCTTGAAAGTGGAAATGCCATCCCTCTGTGCCTCAGCAAGAATGCTTCTCATGGTACAGGTGTTTCTGAGCAACTGGACCTATATGTCCACTCCAGAAAGTTTAGGTTTGATCATACATGTATAGAAATGGAATGCAGCCAATGGAAAAACTCTGCAGATACATGTTTTCATGTTCTATAATAAATTCAACAGGAGAGTGCTTATGATTTATGTCACAAAAAGATCTGTATACTGATGATTCCAGGTTTAACCTAGAAACTGTCTGCCTCATTTTCTGCATTAAATTGTTTTCTTCTGCTGTTTACAGTATACTCCTCATACATACAGCATGTAAATAAGTTTAGATCACACAAGCTGTAGCATGACTCTCATCCTCTGTTTGTGTTGCTCTGGTCAACATTTATTTATTTCTCACATCAGAAATGTGGCATCACTGTCATAGCACTGCTACCCAGCTCACCTGTTTCCACTTAGCTCATCAAGCTCATGTATAAGAACTCCAGTCTTCACTCATAGCCAGCTTGTCTGTCTTATCAAGTGGTAACTTTACCAGCTGCTCTACCTGAATTAGTGTAGTTTACAGAGTCATTTCCCAGTGTGTTTTACACACACTTACCATATTTGTCTTGTGTCTCCTGTCTCCTGCCCTGCTGTGGAACTTCGTCTGCCTGCCTGCCTGACCTGCTCTCTACTGCTCCATTTCTTCTTCCATACTCCACCAGTAACTGCTTCCTTGGCTCCTGGATTCCCCTCTCCCAGGCATTCTCCTCAACACTCCACAGTCTGGTCTGAGTCTGTTTCTGCCTTGGGGCCATTGCCATTGTCTTTGCACTATCATGACAATCACACCCTTTTTCAGAGCTGAGTGTGGATAAACTTTGTTAAAAGGAAACATAATGTGACCAAGTAAATAACACCTGTGAAACACCAGTGAGCTTTACTCTGCACTGCACTACTAATATGATGAAAAACTGTCTCATGATGTGGGAGTCACTACAGCTGGATATTGTGCTTCAAGATGAGACTGAGAAACAAACACGACGTCTGGGAATATGTTACTGATATGTAACAAAATTAATCCCTCTCAGTCATCACATATGGCTTAGTAAGTGATTGGCAGTGTATTTATCTGCAGAGACCCTGTCTTCTACCCTCCCCCTTCTTATTATGCTGTGTTGAGGAAGTTTCTGAGCTGAAACCTGCAGGCACCCCCTGGCCAGTCACAGCATGTAGGGTGTGGGGGACATAAAAACCAAGTTGCAACCAAGTCACATCTCTTTGTTTCTCTCCTCTGCTCTCTGTCAGTGTCATGAATGTATAAAGGGCTGCAGGTCTGTGTGTCTGTTTGACTGGGTGGGGCTGAGCTGCACACACACATACAGCAGAGGCCACAGCAGACACGAAGAAGCCTGAGCTTCAGCTGCATTCACACAAAATCCAGCAGTGTGGCACCTTCCACAGGATTGTACAGAGGGTAAGTTTATTTGTGTTTCAGAAAATAAAGTTTTATTTCTCTCATTCGCTGCTTTGTTATCACTAATGCTGTTCCCTCCCTTCATTCACTCTCTAGTTCTTTTGACCACTGCTGCTCTCTCTCAGGGACCAATTTTGAATGGTGGAATCCTGCATAGTATACCTATTACAACATATTTCTCATCAAATTAATAGAAAACATAATCCAGTCACAGTTATGTTTTCCACAACACATATTGAGATTTAAATTATTTGTTAATACACATAATTTCT
>NW_026118090.1:0-14287 GCF_001640805.2 Lates calcarifer
TGCGACCTGCGTTGACCCCGCGGTTGCCGGGGTCCGCGGTCGCCGCTCCCCCCGACGGCGCCGGGTGCGAGGCCCGTTCAACGCTGCTCGCAGCTTTAATTATTATTATTATTATATTATTATTATTATTTTTTTTTCTTCTTTTTCCGCCTCTTTGATCGCCTTTTTGAGGGCCTTAACATGCGTCAAAACTCCTGAAAATTTGCAGACGCGTCAGGCACGGCGAAAAATTTAATAATTTAGGGGTCTTGAGCATGGGTGTGGCAAAATGGCCTCGGTAGCGCCACCTACATTTTTAAACGGAACAGCCCCTCAAGCCCGTTGCGCCTAAAAATCTGAAAATCTGCACACATATGTAACATCCCATGACGCACCAAAAAGTCTCTTGGAGCCATATTCTAAACCCAACAGAAAGTATTTTTATTTTGACCGGAAGGTGAAAAAATTGTGTGTTTTTGGCCATTTTCCAGGGGTCGCTTGAACGCGAACTAGTCCTAGACGCATTATCCGATTGACTTCAAAAATTTGATAATTTGTTCTTAAGACATAGACGAAGTTAAATTGCAAAAGTTTCGACTTTTCATTGAAGGGCGTGGAAGTTATGGCCCCTCAAAGTTCGATTACTCGCCACGAAACAGGAAGTTGCTTTATTTTTGCTATATTTCGGCCATACTTTGTCCAAACTGCATCAAACTTTACAGGATTGTTAATGGTACCTATCTGCACACATCCATATGTCAATATTCATACAATTGTTGTAGCGCCACCTATTTATAGCAGGAAATGACATATTTTATAGTGTGATGTCCAGTTTCTAGACGGGTGACCAGATTCACTTCAAATGTTGTCAGCCCCTCCTTGACAATTTTTGGAAGACTCCTCTCCGAAAATTGTGAGTTTTGGTCGAAGCGTGTGCCGGTTCTGGCCCGTCAAAGTTCGAAACCCAACTTCCTGTTTGAAACCTCAGATTTTGGGGTAACTTCCTGTTGCGACTCTCTACTTTATCCTATAGATGGAGCCATTGTATTACTCTTTGATGGGTTTTTTGGAAGGGGGTCTCTGTGTGTGTGTGTGTGTGTGTGTGTGTGTGTGTGTGTGTGTGTGTGTTTGAGGGGGGAGGGGAAGAGGAGTTGATTGAGTCTGTGAGAAGCTGCCACAGAGAGGTTACAGTCAGGAGAGCCAAGAGCTGCTTTACACGCGGGATAAAAACTTCAGTTAAGATTTGAGCTGTCACTTGAGAAAGCATCATGCCAAAAACTAAGGAAATCACTGTAGACTTGAAGAAAAGAATTGTCGATGCTCAGGAAGCAGGAGAAGGATATACAAAGTTATCACAGCATTTCCAAGCGTCAAGAACTCAAATGAGAAGCGTCACCGAGAAATTCAAGGAGAGCCACACTGTGCAGAACAAGCCTGGCAGAGGTAGGAAGCCAAAGATTTCAATGACCCTGGAAAGAAAACCAGTGAGAGACCTGTCAAAAACCCCATAAAACGCTGCCAAGACTAGTGAATGACTAAGTTAAGTCTGAAATTGTAGTCAAAGAAGATTACATGAATTCATGTAATCTTACCATATGTCTCCCCTTGACCAAAGCTGAGCGTGGATTGATGCTGTCTTTACAGTTTGGTTTTGATCAGTTAGGAAATTTCACAAGGGGTCAGCTGATTTTTTTCGTGTTACTCAGTGTACGGCAAACAGAAAAGTGCATGTCTACATCCACCGGCGTCGAGGTGAACCAGCTGAATATAAGCCACTCAAGTTGACGACAAGTGCATTGAAAAGTAAAAGCTGCTGGCCTTTACCTTTTCTTTGTCAAAGCGCCTGTTCAGCCAGTAGTTAGTAAAGTAATATTTTCAGCGTTGTCCACAGTCTCATGACATGTTTAACAGGAAGCACAGCACGCTGGTTAAGCTCATGGCAAACTGTTACTAACAGCTAAAATGAAAGCTTGTCTGTATGTAGTCTAACTGGTTAGTTTGTCACTAATCTCCAAATTTTGCAAATTGCTATAAACTTCACTCTCTTAAACCAGTAACAGTCTGAGCTGGACTGATAGGGGTCTGTATGGATAAAGATAAAATCCTAATGATACCCATCCCTACAGCTGGTTAGTGGCTTCGCCCTGACTTTAGGCAGATGAGATATTCACTGTTCAAATAAGTTCATTATAAGCCTTGTTTAAGCATAAATGATTTATATATGCACCCAATAACAGAACTTAAAAAAATGCTTTTGCTCAAAGCTCAAAGCTTGTAAACTCAAGTTAAAACTGAGTTTTATCTCCTTTTGGAGGGGGTATCTCTCTCTGTGTTTGTGTGGGTGTGTTTGTGTTTGTGTTTGAGGGGGGAGGGGAAGAGGAGTTGATTGAGTCTGTGAGAAGCTGCCACAGAGAGGTTACAGTCAGGAGAGCCAAGAGCTGTCACAGATGATGAGCTCTGAAAAATATTATCACAGAAAATAATTAGCATAAAAGCTTTTATTTTAAATTTTTACATCTGGGAAGTGTGAACTGTTACGCCAGCGTGTGCCCTGACCTGCGTTGACCCCGCGGTTGCCGGGGTCCGCGGTCGCCGCTCCCCCGACGGGCGCCGGGTGCGAGGGCCCGTTCAACGCTGCTCGCAGCTTTAATTAGGGCCCGAGCAACGAGTTGCGTGGGCCCAACGGGGCCATGCAACGAGTTGCATATTATTATTCTTATTTTTTGTTTTCGTTCCTTCTTTTCCGCCTCTTTGATCGCCTTTTTGAGGGCCTTAAATGCGTCAAAACTCCTGAAAATTTGCAGACGCGTCAGGCACGGCGAAAAATTTAAGAATTTAGGGGTCTTGAGCATGGGTGTGGCAAAATGGCCTCGGTAGCGCCACCTACATTTTTAACGGAACAGCCCCTCAAGCCCGTTGCGCCTAAAAATCTGAAAATCTGCACACATATGTAACATCCCATGACGCACCAAAAAGTCTCTTGGAGCCATATTCTAAACCCAACAGAAAGTATTTTTATTTTGACCGGAAGGTGAAAAAATTGTGTGTTTTTGGCCATTTCCAGGGGTCGCTTGAACGCGAACTAGTCCTAGACGCATTATCCGATTGACTTCAAAATTTGATAATTTGTTCTTAAGACATAGACGAAGTTAAATTGCAAAAGTTTCGGACTTTTCATTGAAGGGCGTGGAAGTTATGGCCCCTCAAAGTTCGATCACTCGCCACACAAACAGGAAGTTGCTTTAAATTTGCTATATTTCGGCCATACTTTGTCCAAACTGCATCAAACTTTACAGGATTGTTAATGGTACCTATCTGCACACATCCATATGTCAATATTCATACAATTGTTGTAGCACCACCTATTTATAGCAGGAAATGACATATTTTTATAGTGTGATGTCCAGTTTCTAGACGGGTGACCAGATTCACTTCAAATGTTGTCAGGACAGACTTAAGGATTTTTGGAAGACTGGCTCCGAAAATTGTGAGTTTTGGGTCGAAGCGTGTGCCGGTTCTGGCCCGTCAAAGTTCGGAAACCCAACTTCCTGTTTGAAACCTCAGATTTTGGGGTAACTTCCTGTTGCGACTCTCTACTTTATCCTACAGATGGAGCCATTGTATTACTCTTTGATGGGTTTTTGGAAGGGGTCTCTGTGTGTGTGTGTCTGTGTGTGTCTGAGGGGGAGGGGAAGAGGAGTTGATTGTGTCTGTGAGAAGCTGCCACAGGGAGGTTACAGTCAAGGAGAGCCATGATCTGTCACAGATGATGAGCTCTGAATAATATTATCACAGAAAATAATTAGCATAAAAGCTTTTATTTTAAAATTTTTACATCTGGGAAGTGTGAACTGTTACGCCAGCGTGTGCCCTGCGACCTGCGTTGACCCCGCGGTTGCCGGGGTCCCGCGGTCGCCTCCCACGGGCGCCGGGTGCGAGGGCCCGTTCAACGCTGCTCGCAGCTTTAAATTATTATTATTATTCTTCTTTTTCCGCCCTCTTTGATCGCCTTTTTGAGGGCCTTAACATGCGTCAAAACTCCTGAAAATTTGCAGACGCGTCAGGCACGGCGAAAAATTTAAGAATTTAGGGGTCTTGAGCATGGGTGTGGCAAAATGGCCTCGGTAGCGCCACCTACATTTTTAACGGAACAGCCCTCAAGCCCGTTGCGCCTAAAAATCTGAAAATCTGCACACATATGTAACATCCCATGACGCACCAAAAAGTCTCTTGGAGCCATATTCTAAACCCAACAGAAAGTATTTTTATTTTGACCGGAAGGTGAAAAAATTGTGTGTTTTTGGCCATTTCCAGGGGTCGCTTGAACGCGAACTAGTCCTAGACGCATTATCCGATTGACTTCAAAATTTGATAATTTGTTCTTAAGACATAGACGAAGTTAAATTGCAAAAGTTTCGACTTTTCATTGAAGGGCGTGGAAGTTATGGCCCCTCAAAGTTCGATTACTCGCCACAAAAACAGGAAGTTGCTTTATATTTGCTATATTTCGGCCATACTTTGTCCAAACTGCATCAAACTTTACAGGATTGTTAATGGTACCTATCTGCACACATCCATATGTCAATATTCATACAATTGTTGTAGCACCACCTATTTATAGCAGGAAATGACATATTTTATAGTGTGATGTCCAGTTTCTAGACGGGTGACCAGATTGACTTCAAATGTTGTCAGCCCTCCTTGACAATTTTTGGAAGAAGTCCTCCGAAAATTGTGAGTTTTGGTCGAAGCGTGTGCCGGTTCTGGCCCGTCAAAGTTCGGAAACCCAACTTCCTGTTTGAAACCTCAGATTTTGGGGTAACTTCCTGTTGCGACTCTCTACTTTATCCTATAGATGGAGCCATTGTATTACTCTTTGATGGGTTTTTGGAAGGGGGTCTCTGTGTGTGTGTGTGTGTGTGTGTGTGTGTGTGTGTGTGTGAGGGGGGAGGGGAAGAGGAGTTGATTGAGTCTGTGAGAAGCTGCCACAGGGAGGTTACAGTCAAGAGAGCCAAGAGCTGTCACAGATGATGAGCTCTGAAAAATATTATCACAGAAAATAATTAGCATAAAAGCTTTTATTTTAAATTTGTTGCAACAAATTCAGGTTTCTTACACTGTTTCCTTATTGAAAACTAAATTCTACCTGAAATGTATCAATAAAAATCTTCTTTTGCAGTTAATGTCACCAGTTTATAGTTTAGTTTTAATAGCATTCCCTGTCACTGATGTGCCTTTAATTATCGGTTCTATCAGGGATCATTTATGTGTTTATCTTACGGGGGTGAGCCACCTCACAGGTTGGTTATATTACCTGTTGACCTCAGCTCAGTGAGCTAAGACAATGTTTAATGCAGTGTTTTTTCTGATATGAAAATGGATATTATTCAGCACATCTAACCTCAGCAGGCCCCTCTTCAGAAACTCATATCTGCAGATGTCAAAGCTGGCTCAAAAAATTAAACTGGCTTCAAATTAATTTGAAGGAATTGTAGGTTATTTTGAATTCATGTAATCTTACCATATGTCTCCCCTTGACCAAAGCTGAGCGTGGATTGATGCTGTCTTTACAGTTTGGTTTTGATCAGTTAGGAAATTTCACAAGGGGTCAGCTGATTTTTTCGTGTTACTCAGTGTACGGCAACAGGAAAAGTGCATGCTCTACATCCACCGGCGTCGAGGTGAACCAGCTGAATATAAGCCACTCAAGTTGACGACAAGTGCATTGAAAAGTAAAAGCTGCTGGCCTTTACCTTTTTCTTTGTCAAAAGCGGCCTGTTCAGCCCAGTAGTTAGTAAAGTAATATTTTCAGCGTTGTCCACAGTCTCATGACATGTTTTAACAGGAAGCACAGCACGCTGGTTAAGCTCATGGCAAACTGTTACTAACAGCTAAAATGAAAGCTTGTCTGTATGTAGTCTAACTGGTTAGTTTGTCACTAATCTCCAAATTTTGCAAAATTGCTATAAACTTCACTCTCTTAAACCCAGTAACAGTCTGAGCTGGACTGATAGGGGTCTGTATGGATAAAGATAAAATCCGAATGATACCCCATCCCTACAGCTGGTTAGTGGCTTCGCCCTGACTTTAGGCCAGCTGAGATATTCACTGTTCAAATAACTTCATTATAAGCGCTTGTTTAAGCATAAATGATTTATATATGCACCAATAACAGAACTTAAAAAAAATGCTTTTGCTCAAAGCTCAAAGCTTTTAAACTCAAGTTAAAACTGAGTTTTATCTCCTTTTGGGAGGGGGTATCTCTCTCTTGTTTGTGTGTGTGTGTGTGTGTGTGTGTGTGTGTTTGTGTTTGTGTTTGAGGGGGGAGGGGAAGAGGAGTTGATTGAGTCTGTGAGAAGCTGCCACAGAGAGGTTACAGTCAGGAGAGCCAAGAGCTGTCACAGATGATGAGCTCTGAAAAATATTATCACAGAAAATAATTAGCGTAAAAGCTTTTATTTTAAATTTTTACATCTCGGAAGTGTGAACTGTTACGCCAGCGTGTGCCCTGCGACCTGCGTTGACCCCGCGGTTGCCGGGGTCCCGCGGTCGCCGCTCCCCGACGGGCGCCGGGTGCGAGGGCCCGTTCAACGCTGCTCGCAGCTTTAATTATTATTTGCATTATTATTATTTTTTTTTATTATTCTTCTTTTTCCGCCTCTTTGATTGCCTTTTTGAAGGCCTTAACATGCGTCAAAACTCCTGAAAATTTGCAGACGCGTCAGGCACGGCGAAAAATTTAAGAATTTAGGGGTCTTGAGCATGGGTGTGGCAAAATGGCCTCGGTAGCGCCACCTACATTTTTAACGGAACAGCCCCTCAAGCCCGTTGCGCCTAAAAATCTGAAAATCTGCACACATATGTAACATCCCATGACGCACCAAAAA
Organism: Lates calcarifer; assembly: GCF_001640805.2. Classification (NCBI taxonomy): domain Eukaryota; kingdom Metazoa; phylum Chordata; class Actinopteri; family Centropomidae; genus Lates; species Lates calcarifer. The sequence goes on from NW_026118090.1 coordinate 6,867, forward strand.
GTCTCTTGGAGCCATATTCTAAACCCAACAGAAAGTATTTTTATTTTGACCGGAAGGTGAAAAAATTGTGTGCTTTTGGCCATTTCCAGGGGTCGCTTGAACGCGAACTAGTCCTAGACGCATTATCCGATTGACTTCAAAATTTGATAATTTGTTCTTAAGACATAGACGAAGTTAAATTGCAAAAGTTTTGACTTTTCATTGAAGGGCGTGGAAGTTATGGCCCCTCAAAGTTCGATCACTCGCCACAAAACAGGAAGTTGCTTTATATTTGCTATATTTCGGCCATACTTTGTCCAAACTGCATCAAACTTTACAGGATTGTTAATGGTACCTATCTGCACACATCCATATGTCAATATTCATACAATTGTTGTAGCACCACCTATTTATAGCAGGAAATGACATATTTTATAGTGTGATGTCCAGTTTCTAGACGGGTGACCAGATTCACTTCAAATGTTGTCAGCCCCTCCTTGACAATTTTTGGAAGAAGTCCTCCGAAAATTGTGAGTTTTGGTCGAAGCGTGTGCCGGTTCTGGCCCGTCAAAGTTCGGAAACCCAACTTCCTGTTTGAAACCTCAGATTTTGGGGTAACTTCCTGTTGCGACTCTCTACTTTATCCTATAGATGGAGCCATTGTATTACTCTTTGATGGGTTTTTGGAAGGGGGTCTCTGTGTGTGTGTGTGTGTGTGTGTGTGTGTGTGTGTGTGTGTGTGTCTGAGGGGGGAGGGGAAGAGGAGTTGATTGAGTCTGTGAGAAGCTGCCACAGGGAGGTTACAGTCAAGAGAGCCAAGAGCTGTCACAGATGATGAGCTCTGAAAAATATTATCACAGAAAATAATTAGCATAAAAGCTTTTATTTTAAATTTGTTGCAACAAATTCAGGTTTCTTACACTGTTTCCCTTATTGAAAACTAAATTCTACCTGAAATGTATCAATAAAAATCTTCTTTTGCAGTTAATGTCACCAGTTTATAGTTTAGTTTTAATAGCATTCCCTGTCACTGATGTGCCTTTAATTATCGGTTCTATCAGGGATCATTTATGTGTTTATCTTACGGGGGTGAGCCACCTCACAGGTTGGTTATATTACCTGTTGACCTCAGCTCAGTGAGCTAAGACAATGTTTAATGCAGTGTTTTTTCTGATATGAAAATGGATATTATTCAGCACATCTAACCTCAGCAGGCCCCTCTTCAGAAACTCATATCTGCAGATGTCAAAGCTGGCTCAAAAAATTAAACTGGCTTCAAATTAATTTGAAGGAATTGTAGGTTATTTTGAATTCATGTAATCTTACCATATGTCTCCCCTTGACCAAAGCTGAGCGTGGATTGATGCTGTCTTTACAGTTTGGTTTTGATCAGTTAGGAAATTTCACAAGGGGTCAGCTGATTTTTTCGTGTTACTCAGTGTACGGCAACAGGAAAAGTGCATGTCTACATCCACCGGCGTCGAGGTGAACCAGCTGAATATAAGCCACTCAAGTTGACGACAAGTGCATTGAAAAGTAAAAGCTGCTGGCCTTTACCTTTTCTTTGTCAAAGCGCCTGTTCAGCCAGTAGTTAGTAAAGTAATATTTTCAGCGTTGTCCACAGTCTCATGACATGTTTAACAGGAAGCACAGCACGCTGGTTAAGCTCATGGCAAACTGTTACTAACAGCTAAAATGAAAGCTTGTCTGTATGTAGTCTAACTGGTTAGTTTGTCACTAATCTCCAAATTTTGCAAATTGCTATAAACTTCACTCTCTTAAACCAGTAACAGTCTGAGCTGGACTGATAGGGGTCTGTATGGATAAAGATAAAATCCTAATGATACCCATCCCTACAGCTGGTTAGTGGCTTCGCCCTGACTTTAGGCAGCTGAGATATTCACTGTTCAAATAACTTCATTATAAGCCTTGTTTAAGCATAAATGATTTATATATGCACCCAATAACAGAACTTAAAAAAAATGCTTTTGCTCAAAGCTCAAAGCTTTTAAACTCAAGTTAAAACTGAGTTTTATCTCCTTTTGGGAGGGGGTATCTCTCTCTGTGTTTGTGTGTGTGTGTGTGTGTGTGTGTGTGTTTGTGTTTGTGTTTGAGGGGGGAGGGGAAGAGGAGTTGATTGAGTCTGTGAGAAGCTGCCACAGAGAGGTTACAGTCAGGAGAGCCAAGAGCTGTCACAGATGATGAGCTCTGAAAAATATTATCACAGAAAATAATTAGCGTAAAAGCTTTTATTTTAAATTTTTACATCTCGGAAGTGTGAACTGTTACGCCAGCGTGTGCCCTGCGACCTGCGTTGACCCCGCGGTTGCCGGGGTCCCGCGGTCGCCGCTCCCCCGACGGGCGCCGGGTGCGAGGGCCCGTTCAACGCTGCTCGCAGCTTTAATTATTATTATTATTATTATTTTTTTTTTTTTCTTTTCCGCCTCTTAGATCGGCTTTTTGAGGGCCTTAACATGCGTGAAAACTTACCAAAATTTGCAGACGCGTCAGGCACGGCGAAAAATTTAATAATTTAGGGGTCTTGAGCATGGGCGTGGTAAAATGCCCTCGGTAGCGCCACCTACATTTTTAAACGGAACAGCCCCTCAAGCCCGTTGCGCCTAAAAATCTGAAAATCTGCACACAATATGTAACATCCCATGACGCACCAAAAAGTCTCTTGGAGCCATATTCTAAACCCAACAGAAAGTATTTTTTATTTTTGACCGGAAGGTGAAAAAATTGTGTGTTTTTGGCCATTTCCAGGGGTCGCTTGAACGCGAACTAGTCCTAGACGCATTATCCGATTGACTTCAAAACTTAATAGTATGTTCTTAAGACATAGACGATGTTAAATTGCGGCAGATTTTGAGTTTTTGTTGAAGGGCGTGGAAGTTATGGCCCCTCAAAGTTCGATTACTCGCCACGAAACAGGAAGTTGCTTTATTTTTGCTATATTTCGGCCATACTTTGTCCAAACTGCATCAAACTTTACAGGATTGTTAATGGTACCTATCTGCACACATCCATATGTCAATATTCATACAATTGTTGTAGCGCCACCTATTTATAGCAGGAAATGACATATTTTATAGTGTGATGTCCAGTTTCTAGACGGGTGACCAGATTCACTTCAAATGTTGTCAGCCCCTCCTTGACAATTTTTGGAAGACTGGCTCCGAAAATTGTGAGTTTGGGTCGAAGCGTGTGCCGGTTCTGGCCCGTCAAAGTTCGGAAACCCAACTTCCTGTTTGAAACCTCAGATTTTGGGGTAACTTCCTGTTGCGACTCTCTACTTTATCCTACAGATGGAGCCATTGTATTACTCTTTGATGGGTTTTTGGAAGGGGGTCTCTGTGTGTGTGTGTCTGTGTGTGTGTGTTTGAGGGGGAGGGGAAGAGGAGTTGATTGAGTCTGTGAGAAGCTGCCACAGGGAGGTTACAGTCAAGAGAGCCATGAGCTGTCACAGATGATGAGTTCTGAAAAATATTATCACAGAAAATAATTAGCATAAAAGCTTTTATTTTAAATTTGTTGCAACAAATTCAGGTTTCTTACAGCATTTTCCTTATTGAAAACTAAATTCTACCTGAAATGTATCAATAAAAATCTTCTTTTGCAGTTAATGTCACCAGTTTATAGTTTAGTTTTAATAGCATTCCCTGTCACTGATGTGCCTTTAATTATCGGTTCTATCAGGGATCATTTATGTGTTTATCTTACGGGGGTGAGCCACCTCACAGGTTGGTTATATTACCTGTTGACCTCAGCTCAGTGAGCTAAGACAATGTTTAATGCAGTGTTTTTTCTGATATGAAAATGGATATTATTCAGCACATCTAACCTCAGCAGGCCCCTCTTCAGAAACTCATATCTGCAGATGTCAAAGCTGGCTCAAAAAATTAAACTGGCTTCAAATTAATTTTAAGGAATTGTAGGTTATTTTGAATTCATGTAATCTTTCTCCATCACCCTTTCTGTTTCTTTCCATCTCTCTACTCATCTTCTCCCATATGTCTCCCTTGACCAAAGCTGAGCGTGGATTGATGCTGTCTTTACAGTTTGGTTTTGATCAGTTAGGAAATTTCACACGGGGTCAGCTGATTTTTTCGTGTTACTCAGTGTACGGCGACAGGAAAAGTGCACTAGGTCCACGGGCGTCGAGGTGAACCAGCTGAATATAAGCCACTCAAGTTGACGACAAGTGCATTGAAAAGTAAAAGCTGCTGGCCTTTACCTTTTCTTTGTCAAAGCGCCTGTTCGGCAAGTAGTTAGTAAAGTAATATTTTCAGCCTTGTCCACAGTCTCATAACATGTTTAACAGGAAGCACAGCACGCTGGTTAAGCTCATGGCAAACTGTTACTAACAGCTAAAATGAAAGCTTGTCTGTATGTAGTCTAACTGGTTAGTTTGTCACTAATCTCCAAATTTTGCAAATTGCTATAAACTTCACTCTCTTAAACCAGTAACAGTCTGAGCTGGACTGATAGGGGTCTGTATGGATAAAGATAAAATCCTAATGATACCCATCCCTACAGCTGGTTAGTGGCTTCGCCCTGACTTTAGGCAGATGAGATATTCACTGTTCAAATAACTTCATTATAAGCCTTGTTTAAGCATAAATGATTTATATATGCACCCAATAACAGAACTTAAAAAAAATGCTTTTGCTCAAAGCTCAAAGCTTTTAAACTCAAGTTAAAACTGAGTTTTATCTCCTTTTGGGAGGGGGTATCTGTGTGTGTGTGTGTGTGTGTGTGTGTGTGTGTTTGTGTTTGTGTTTGAGGGGGGAGGGGAAGAGGAGTTGATTGAGTCTGTGAGAAGCTGCCACAGGGAGGTTACAGTCAAGAGAGCCAAGAGCTGTCACAGATGATGAGCTCTGAAAAATATTATCACAGAAAATAATTAGCGTAAAAGCTTTTATTTAAAATTTTTACATCTCGGAAGTGTGAACTGTTACGCCAGCGTGTGCCCTGCGACCTGCGTTGACCCCGCGGTTGCCGGGGTCCCGCGGTCGCCGCTCCCCGACGGGCGCCGGGTGCGAGGGCCCGTTCAACGCTGCTCGCAGCTTTAATTATTATTATTATTATTTTTTTTCTTCTTTTTCCGCCTCTTAGATCGGCTTTTTGAGGGCCTTAACATGCGTGAAAAACTTACCAAAAATTTGCAGACGCGTCAGGCACGGCGAAAAATTTAATAATTTAGGGGTCTTGAGCATGGGCGTGGTAAAAATGCCTCGGTAGCGCCACCTACATTTTTAAACGGAACAGCCCCTCAAGCCCGTTGCGCCTAAAAATCTGAAAATCTGCACACATATGTAACATCCCATGACGCACCAAAAAGTCTCTTGGAGCCATATTCTAAACCCAACAGAAAGTATTTTTATTTTGACCGGAAGGTGAAAAAATTGTGTGTTTTTGGCCATTTCCAGGGGTCGCTTGAACGCGAACTAGTCCTAGACGCATTATCCCATTGACTTCAAAACTTAATAGTATGTTCTTAAGACATAGACGATGTTAAATTGCGGCAGATTTTGAGTTTTTGTTGAAGGGCGTGGAAGTTATGGCCCCTCAAAGTTCGATTACTCGCCACGAAACAGGAAGTTGCTTTATTTTTGCTATATTTCGGCCATACTTTGTCCAAACTGCATCAAACTTTACAGGATTGTTAATGGTACCTATCTGCACACATCCATATGTCAATATTCATACAATTGTTGTAGCGCCACCTATTTATAGCAGGAAATGACATATTTTATAGTGTGATGTCCAGTTTCTAGACGGGTGACCAGATTCACTTCAAATGTTGTCAGCCCCTCCTTGACAATTTTTGGAAGACTCCTCCGAAAATTGTGAGTTTGGGTCGAAGCGTGTGCCGGTTCTGGCCCGTCAAAGTTCGGAAACCCAACTTCCTGTTTGAAACCTCAGATTTTGGGGTAACTTCCTGTTGCGACTCTCTACTTTATCCTACAGATGGAGCCATTGTATTACTCTTTGATGGGTTTTTGGAAGGGGGTCTCTGTGTGTGTGTGTCTGTGTGTGTTGTGTTGAGGGGGGAGGGGAAGAGGAGTTGATTGAGTCTGTGAGAAGCTGCCACAGGGAGGTTACAGTCAAGAGAGCCATGAGCTGTCACAGATGATGAGCTCTGAAAAATATTATCACAGAAAATAATTAGCATAAAAGCTTTTATTTTAAAATTTGTTGCAACAAATTCAGGTTTCTTACAGCATTTTCCTTATTGAAAACTAAATTCTACCTGAAATGTATCAATAAAAATCTTCTTTTGCAGTTAATGTCACCAGTTTATAGTTTAGTTTTAATAGCATTCCCTGTCACTGATGTGCCTTTAATTATCGGTTCTATCAGGGATCATTTATGTGTTTATCTTACGGGGGTGAGCCACCTCACAGGTTGGTTATTTACCTGTTGACCTCAGCTCAGTGAGCTAAGACAATGTTTAATGCAGTGTTTTTTCTGATATGAAAATGGATATTATTCAGCACATCTAACCTCAGCAGGCCCCTCTTCAGAAACTCATATCTGCAGATGTCAAAGCTGGCTCAAAAAATTAAACTGGCTTCAAATTAATTTTAAGGAATTGTAGGTTATTTTGAATTCATGTAATCTTTCTCCATCACCCTTTCTGTTTCTTTCCATCTCTCTACTCATCTTCTCCCATATGTCTCCCCTTGACCAAAGCTGAGCGTGGATTGATGCTGTCTTTACAGTTTGGTTTTGATCAGTTAGGAAATTTCACACGGGGTCAGCTGATTTTTTCGTGTTACTCAGTGTACGGCGACAGGAAAAGTGCACTAGGTCCACGGGCGTCGAGGTGAACCAGCTGAATATAAGCCACTCAAGTTGACGACAAGTGCATTGAAAAGTAAAAGCTGCTGGCCTTTACCTTTTCTTTGTCAAAGCGCCTGTTCGGCAAGTAGTTAGTAAAAGTAATATTTTCAGCCTTGTCCACAGTCTCATAACATGTTTAACAGGAAGCACAGCACGCTGGTTAAGCTCATGGCAAACTGTTACTAACAGCTAAAATGAAAGCTTGTCTGTATGTAGTCTAACTGGTTAGTTTGTCACTAATCTCCAAATTTTGCAAAATTGCTATAAACTTCACTCTCTTAAACCAGTAACAGTCTGAGCTGGACTGATAGGGGTCTGTATGGATAAAGATAAAATCCTAATGATACCCATCCCTACAGCTGGTTAGTGGCTTCGCCCTGACTTTAGGCAGATGAGATATTCACTGTTCAAATAACTTCATTATAAGCCTTGTTTAAGCATAAATGATTTATATATGCACCCAATAACAGAACTTAAAAAAATGCTTTTGCTCAAAGCTCAAAGCTTTTAAACTCAAGTTAAAACTGAGTTTTATCTCCTTTTGGGAGGGGGTATCTGTGTGTGTGTGTGTTGTGTGTGTGTGTGTGTGTGTT
>NW_026118091.1:0-33437 GCF_001640805.2 Lates calcarifer
TGCACAGAATCCCTGTCAATTCAGAGTTTATCCTGTGATGTGTTCACGGGTTGGTGGGTGATAGAATTGAGCATAAGGATTGACAGAATGATCATAGAGAGAGAAAATTAGTGTATAGGCTATACTGGAGGGTACGTTTTACGACATTCCTACCTTTGGAGTAATTCATGCACACGAGATAAGTTTATAGTCTTTCCGAGAGCCATTACAACAGACTTGCTTTCTCACACTTTATCTGTGTGTCTATACCTGGCTAAACTGCTGCAGCTGGAGAGAGAGAGCAGAGAGAGGGCATGCTTGAACGGGAAACTGGCCTTCATATTATGTTCTGTTAACTCATTGACATAATATAAATATAACCTAGATATAACAGTCAGTGCCCCTCATCTTAAGATGAGGAAAGAAAGCCTGACAGGTTGTTGCGGCTGTGACACACAGTTGTGTATGTTTATCATGTCGTAGCTCGCACGCAGCTTTGTAACGTGCAATGCGGATGTGACACTGTAGTTTTTAATGTTAAAAACAGTCCGCTGAAACTGTCAGACTATCTTTCATCTTAAGAAGTGAAGCATCAGCTTTCACTGCTTCCCGATGCCCACCACATGAGCACTGAAGGCCAGTTTTTCCTGTGTGTCTCCCTCTCTCTTTTTCTCTCTCCTTGGCGTACCAGCTGCAGCAGCTTAGTGAGATACAGCCACGCAGAGATAAAGTGTGTTGCCCAGTTTCCAGACTGATTTAAACTCTGATTATTAATGACTAATAAATGGCCATATAATTAATGTAGATACTGCAACTCGTGCTGCCTTGCCTATTTTCTCTCTCTGATCATTCGAGAATCCTTATGCTCAATCACCCACCGACCATGAACATATCATACAACATGTAGTGTGCAGCACCCAAGCTGCTTATAATATCAATGTTAAATGATTATTAGCTAACAAGGCAGATGATCTTATGATGATTATGTCAATGAGTTAACACAACATAATATGTAGGCCAGTTTCCTGTGTGCATGCCCTCTCTGAAATGTCATTTTGTTTTGTGAAATGTTGTAGTGTTTCCTGACTTCTTGTTGTGCGTTGACCTCAGTGCCACTGTAGTGTCCTGCAGCCTTATGCTGCAAGAGACCTTCCTGTAAGTACAGAATCAGAATCAGAATCTTTTATTAATCCCTTGTGGAAAATTGTTGCATTGCAGTGCTCCATTTCACAAGTACAGATAAATTAAGAGATAATATAAAAATAGAATGAACTAGTGATATAAACCCATCTTCAAAATATTAAAAAATTAAGAAATCTACCCCTTCAAAAGAAACACTATACACAGTAATATTTACAGACATCTAAATTAAATTTGGCAGATAAAATTATATAAAGAAAAGATATTGAGTTTATTGCACACGTGTGGAGAAAAACTGTCAAGGATCAATCAGTTAAGAGTCTGAATCTTAGAGGGAGGAGTTGAACAGGTTTATTGCCACCACCAGCAGGAATGATTTCCTGTGGCACTCTGTGGTGCATCGTGGAGGGGTGAGTCTGTGGGTGAATGTGCTTCTTTGGCTGACCAGCATGTCATGGAGAGGGTGTGAAGAGTTGTCCAATACAGTCCTTATCTTGGACAACTTTCTTCTCTCTGACACTACTGACAATACTGAATCCAGCTCCCCTCCCACAACGTGGCTGGCTTTTCGGATGAGCTTATTAAGTCTTCACCTTCAGTCTGCTGCCCCAGCACACAACAGCATGGCAGTGGCCACCACAGACTCAAGTCTAATTAAGTCTAATTGAAGTGAAGGGAAGTAAGTAAACACTGGCGCGACTTGCTACCACTGGCTCGCCGGTAATCTACTTTTTAAACTTTGCCTGTTTTATGGTTTTAATTGCCTGTATGGACGGTGTAATTGCATCCTGTTTGTATCAAAGAACCCACTTTCTTTGTACAAGTAATGATTGTATGATTGTTTTTGTGTGTGAGCGGGCCAAAATTAGCCTACCTGCTGGAACACTGCACTAGCTGTCTGCCTGGCTCTTACTGTTCCACCCTACAGCTGCAGGCATTATGTGGACCAGCAAGTTTTATACCTGGTCTGCACTCATCTCGGATCTTTCTGTGGTTCTGCCATCACCCTGTGGCTGGGCTTTTTAGGTATACAGCCGTAGAGCTTCTCTGGCTCCGCCGTCACCTGCCTGAACCGCCACTGCCAGTTCTGCATCATCACCCGGACATTGCTGTCCTCCTCGTCGGAGATACATCCATCGTGGGTCCCGCAGGAATTTTCATCATGACAACTCCAAAACAATAAAATCCTTCTGGTCCACCTCTCGTCGCCCTCACAGAAACACCGGCCAGGCTGTTGACCACCGAGCATTAGCCAGCTTAGCCAAGTCGGCGAATGCCTCTACCAAACATGACAACAGCACTGTCAACTTCGGTCTGCTTAACATCCGCTCACTCACGAGCAAGGGACATCTCATCCAGGATCTCCTCACTGACCGTAAGCTTGATTTCCTCTGTCTGACTGAAACTTGGCAACAACCAAATGACTTCTCAATTCAATTGAATCCACTCCTCCGAGCTTTGTTTATATCTGCCATCCCCATGGCAATAGTCAGGGGTGGAGGTCTCACGATAATTTACCACGATAAGTGGAAAGTTTTACCAGTACCTGTGCCTGTCTTCAACTCATTTAAATGTACTGTGTTTAAGCTGCCTGGACCTACTCCCACCATCATTGCTACAGTCTAACGCCCCCTAAGCCTCACAGTGGACTTTTTTAAATGACTTTGCTATCTCTGCTATCTGATCTCTGGACAGCTTTCAATAATCAATTTGTAGACTTCCCGGACACACTCAAAAGGACATACTCTGGACTTAATCTGTTGCTCTGGTCTCACCCCCCTTCAACCTCACATCTGCCGGACTCCATGTAACTGACCATTTCCTCCTTTCATTCAATGTCACACTCTGCCTCACAGCAATCAAATCACCACGCCTCATTTCATTTCGGAATTTGAAGGACATTAACATAGATACTCTCTGCTCCAATATCGACAATATCCCAATCCCAGACTGTCTCTCCACCCACGACGACCTCATAACTCACTACAATAATGGTTTAAACAGTATCCTCAACTCTCTCGCCCCAGTGAAAACAAGGTCCGTTTCCTTCACATCAACTGCTCCTGGTATACTCCTGAACTCCGGGCAATGAAAGCAAAGGTCGACAACTTGAGCAGCTCCATAAAAAAAACTGGTCTTACTGTTCACAAAGAAATGCACAAAACCCATATGTTACAATACAAGGACACAGTTGCTAAAACCAAATCAAACTTCTACTCTGGTCTTATCAGAAGGAAACACCAAGTCACTGTTTGCAAAGCTCAACAAAATTCTCCATTCCCCACCCCCCCATCTGTACTCAACTGACACTTGTAATTCCATAATGATGTTCTTTAACAAAGAAATCTGCAATATTCACCAGCACCTACACTCAGACTCCCTACCTGAATTTCTCCCACACTCCCAGCCCTTCTCTTGTTTTCAACTTCCAGATGCCTCTGTAATCTCGGACCTCATCTGCAAATCCAAGCCCTCCACATGCCAGCTTGATCCCCTCCCCACAACCTTGGTCAAATCCTGCCTTTCCTCCCTTCTTCCCCTCATATCTACTATCATTCACTCTTCACTCACCACTGGAATTGTTCCAGCACTACTCAAAACTGCAGTCATCACCCAATACTCAAAAAACCTGGCTCAGATCCCAACAACTATAATAACCATCGGCCCCATCTCAAACTTACCTTTCATCTCCAAAATTCCTGAAAAAATAGTCGCCTCCCAACTTCACCTGCATTTAACTTCAAATAGCCTATATGAACCTTTTCAATCTGGCTTCTGCTCCCAACATAGTACAGAAACCGCCCTCATAAAAATCACCAATGACCTCCTCATTGCAGCTGACTCCGGTTTACTCTCCATCCTCATCCTCCTTGACCTGAGTGTGGCACCATCTCTCACCTCATCCTTCTCAGTAGACTCTTCTCCATTGGCATCACTCACACCCCCCTTGACTGGTTGCGCTCTTATCTATCAGGCCACACTCAGTTCATAGAACTAAAATCCTTCAAATCTGACCCCTCCCCAGTCACTACAGGTGTGCCCAGGGCTCTGTCCTGGGGCCCCTTCTCTTTATCACTGTCCCCTTTCCCCTTCTCCCCCGGGCAATATCTTCCATAAATTCAACGTCCATTTCCACTGCTTTGCGGATGACACTCAGCTCTACCTCTCTAGCAAGCCGAACTCCACTTTTCCTCTGCCTGTCTCAGCACCATGGGGAGCAGAACTTTCAGCCACTCTGCTCCCCAGCTCTGGAACTCTCTGCCTCCAGCCCTCCGAAACATTGACTCCTTTCCTGTTTTCAAATCCAGACTCAAAACCCATCTGTTTAAGATTGCCTACTCACTTTAACCATCTGACTGAAACTTCACCGCCCTACTTTTTAAAAAAAAATTCTATCCATTGTTGTCTTATTGATTATTTATTGATTATTGTATACTGTACAGCTTTATTGGTTATTGTATATTGTAGAGTTTTATTGATTATTGTATATTGTAGAGTTTTACTGATCTGTCTGTTGTACAGTGTCCTTGAGTGTTCAGAAAGGCGCTTATAAATAAAATGTATTATTATTATTATTAATTATTACAAACTAGAGGACTGTTTAATAATGTATAAAGGGTTTGATTGTTTTTGGAGAATGACATTCAGAGACAACACAAGTCAAAGCTGAGGCAGGATTTTCAAAGTAGCCTCTTCCTGTTAGCTTATCTCCATCTACTCTCAGTTCCTGTCATTCAGAACCCCTTCCAGGGCCACACTGCAGCTCTGACCTCACTTTCTTCCTTCCGTTTCCTGCCCTCTACTCAAACCCTGCTGACTCTACACTGGCACAGGTGATGCACTTGTACTACATCATTGTGCAAAAACTCAACTCAGCTTGGTCAATACATTCAGGCAGTGAAAGTGTTAGTAAAATCAAAATGCCCTGGAATTAATAAAGAACAGTCCATTTTCTACAGGAGACAAATATCTTCACTGGCTCTGACCATCTGTGGAACAAGCTATAACACCGATGTTATATTGAGAATGTCAATTTTTTTCGTGTCACATACCCAAAAAACAGACACAAAGAAGGTATGTGAGCACAATTTAATAGGATTTTGACTCAGTAAACTCTTTCTTGGAGATATTACTGAAAACCATAACTTTACACATTACATGGGAGTAATCTGGAAAATACTATAATGCTATGATGATAATAAGTCTGAACTGAAAAGTGAACAGACATGAAACATTTATTGCCTCTAACTGCTACTTACATCATTCTATGATGGCACACCCTCTAATAGCAGCAGCAATTTCAATGTATTTCATGTAAATCATCAAAAACAAATAACATAACATAGGCTGACATAGCCAGTCTGCAAATCTGCCATAATTGATTTCTTTAGCCACTTGAGGTCAGACAAAAAAACTAAACAACACACACCTCTGACCTGTTATTTGTCCTGTAAAATTGCTAAAATGTTTCAGTCATGTTCCTGGCCACCTGGTGAGTGTTCCCTTTAGGTCTGCCAACTCTTAAATATCTGGCTCTTTAACTAGCAAAATGCTATGTTAGACTGATATTGTGTGTAATTATATTTACTGAACTACTGCACTTATTTTATAATATGATTACCTATTAACCTTTTACAAATTCTACATTTTTTACAATGCAATTCTGCTACATTTCATATTATTCTTTTTTATACAATATGTTATTGTATTACTCTATGTGACTTTGCAAATTGCCTCTCAGTGACAAATTAAGTGTTTTGAATTTATTTAATAAATGTAGCTCTTCATTCATTAAAAAATGCCTCTGAACGTAATCCACCCAGTGATTACAGTTCCAAACAAAATTTATTTGTTGTTGCAGTTTATATTCGTATAAACATAATTTCTGGGAGACAGGCCTGACTGAAGCTTCTACTCCACTGATCAGACAAAAAACTGCAGGAACAATACACTAGACAGTGCATAACTTCTATAATTCGTACAAAACACAACTAGATAGTGAATAGGGGGTAATTTCTTGGCACCACCATAGTTATATGAGCAATTATTAAAAAAATAGAAAATACTGATTGCCAGAGTTACAAATCCTTGCTGAATAGCAGTTCTGGCAATAAATCTTAAGAAAAAAATGAATGCTTAAATTTTTCTAATAGGAATAATTCAGAGAAAACTACCATGATTTAAAGGAGCCCCCAGTGAATGTGCTTGCTTTTGTACTTTGAGTAATCTGTGTGACCAAATGAATGTATGTGTTTCTATGTCATCTCCCAAGCCAGGGTTGCACTCCCTGGCACTCTGACTGCAATGTGGTTGCCCAGCATTAGGGGCAGGGAGCCATGCACTATCATTAGCAGGTATTCCATGCAGACAGACAGTCCCAGCTTGAAGCTTTCCCTGGAAGCCTCAGATGAAATGGAACAAATAATGAGGCACATTATCAATCACAGTCAGAGGGAGCTAGTTCACTGTATATGTGCCACACACACCACAGACAGAGCCTATAGCAGAGAGAGTGAGGCTACTGTGCTTATCCTCTGCTCCAGAGCAGAACCCAGAGATCATTACCCAAGCAGCACTTTTATTCAGCCCATGGCTGTCATGGCTGATTGGAGTATTGCAACCACATGATGTCCACCCAGGATTAAATAAAACTAGAAAAAGGCCAGTGTCACAGCAACAAATAAAGGTGTCCAACCATCACAATAAAATCAAAAATATCTGGAAGTGATTTAAGTCTCAAGGTAGCCAAAGATGAGCAGGATAATGTGTTAAAATTTGAGAGAAAATAATTATTTTCTTAAGCTGTTTTTTGTTTGTTTGTTTGATTTCAAAATTAAAAGTGTGGAAATCCAACAGACCACAGAGTCTGAGCTATCTATCAGCGGTTCCTAGGCAGTTACTATGAATGAAGCAAACACAGGAGGAGCAAGAGGGGTGATGTCTCTTGAAATGGACTGAATTTTTAAAGATCTCAAGACAGAAAGTCATAGTCTTGCTCTTATTTTTGTGTCTACATAAGACAGACTGATTGTATTGTTTCAATATTTGAAGAGCTGAAGATTTTCCTCTACCAAAGTTAGGTATCCTTTCCTGCCACACACCTGTCAATCAAAGCTAGAATACCAGAGAACTGTCATTTTGAGCCACATCAGCTTCTCTGATGGACTGGACTGTTGGTTTGAATTTCAATACTTTCATTTTTCAGGTTTTTGTTGTTATCATGTTTGGGGACAGCTGAACAACCTGGTAAAACAAACAATATCAATTAATAAAGATATAATGACGTAAATGTTAGCAAATTTTGCTTTTTACCATGTCCAGCAAAGCCCAAGCAACATTAGCATTCATTTGAAGTCATGTTACCTAACACCCAATGAGTAAGTCCAATATTCACTTTCAGTGCTCTATTTTGTTTTCCAACAACTCCTGGGAAAAATGTCTGGCTCTTCTGCTGGTACATGCTCCAATATGTTCACTAGCTAGCTGCTAACTTTCTTTAACCTCCTCTAAGTAGCATACAGAGAGCAGTGAGAGTGAAACAGTAAAACAGACACTGGAATTCAATGCAGAACTAAAGAGAACTGCAGATCACTGGGTGTTAACTTTTACATTACACATAGTGATTTGATCCATTGGTAATATAAAAATAGCAATTAGCGTAGCTTTAATGCCTTATTTTTTGCAGTCTCAGTTTTGACTCATTTACCATATATAGTATATAGACATATATATACACATTTTGTTTGAACCCATGCATTTTTCATGTGAGCACAATTATTGGAACATGTGACTGACATTTTTTGTTGCCTGGGTGTGTCCTATTACATTGATTATTCAAACAATAAATAGCACTAAATGTCTACTCTCAATTTCAGATTTGGGTTTTGCATGTGCAGACAGCATTTACAGTTGGTGTGGTGGGGTGTAACCAACATGAAAACCAGAGAGCTGTCTATGGGTGAAAAACAAGCAATTGTGAAGCTGAGAGAAGATGGAAAATCAATCAAAGCCAGTACAACCATTTGGAATGTCCCAAAGAAGAAAGAAACCACTCGTGTACAAGTAACAGATGTCGAACGGGTAGACCAAGAACAACATCAGCATTTGATGACAGAAACATTGTGAGAGCTTTAAAGAAAAATCCTAAAACTATTGTTAGTGACATCAGCAACAACCTCCAGAGAGCAGGAGTGAAGGTATCAAAATCTGTTTTGCAGACTTCATGAACAAAAGTACAGAGGCTACACCAGAAATGCTATATCTGTTCCAGTGGGATTTAGTGACCACAATTTAGTAGTGCTAGTCAGGAAAACAAAGGTTCCAAAGGCAGGTCCAAAAATAATATTTAAGAGATCAATGAAAAGATTTAGTGAAGAATTATTTAAAGAGGATGTTATATACAGTATATAAGACAAAATATAAGATGGAAATATGTTCTAAAAGAGGAGAATCCAGAGGTTTCCCTTGAAGTCTTCAATGTGTTTTTTATGCAAGTAATTGAGAAACATGCACCAATTAAAAAGCAGACTGTTAGGAATTTGAGATCACCCTGGATAGAGATGGAACTGAGGGAGCTAATGAAAAAAAGAGATGATGCGAAGAAAGTCAGGTTGAGTCTGACTGGCAAATTTATAGGAGGGTACGTAATTATGTGGTAGCAATAAACAAAAAGGAACTGTATTATGAAAATAAAATTAGAAAATTATGGAGTGATAAGAAAAGGTTGTGGATGTTTAGTAAAAGGCATAATAGGAAGTAGGCCTAAAACATGTCCATGATATCATGAAGTAGAAGGAAAGCTTTACTAAGTTTTTACTGAGCCATCACAAATGGTGAATAATTTGAGAGGGAATATGGACCAGATGAGTAACAGTATCTCTAAATCATTAATCAAGAATTTAATTATGAAGGATAAGATGTGTATGTTTTAAATTGCAAAAGTAACAAATGAAGAAGTTGCATGTCAACTTAAGAAATGTAAGGACCAACCACCTGGTACTGATAATGTACTGATAATTTAGATGCTAAATTATCAGTACATTATCAGTACTCAAAATGGTGGCTTACGTATTAAGTCCTGAGCCTATATTGGCCGTTTTTGAATAATTTTGATTTGGTCTTCATGTACCACATTACAAAATGTTTACCATGCCCATGTTTGCTATCATTTTTTCAGCACAACATTTCTCCGTGTCTCTCTCTCTCTGCTCGTCAAACTCCCGCAAATTTCTCCCACGGTTGACTTCCGATCATACGCAGTCGGCACCTCCCCCACACACAGCCTGTAGAGTATATCTATGCTGTAGCCAGCACATTCGAGCATTTTTTTAATTTTTATTTTTTTTCTGATATAACGAAAATGACGAAGATATTGAAATAAATGCAGTGTCTGTGCCATTCCGTATCGCGGACCTTTACACACGGGTAACTGTATGATTTTTTTAAAAAAATCATATCTCCTGTTTTATTTGGTATATCGACATCAAACAAAAACTAGGAAAGAGTTTGAAACCTGCACTTTCGACTGCATCGCTCTACGTGTGCTCTACGCTGTGCAGTTACGTAATGAGGTGGTCACGTGATTTGATCACGGCGGCGTGATCAAATCGGCTTCTATCATCCACTTTCAAAGAATCCTGCTGCACCACTTTTGGGTCGGCCGTGGCTCAGGAGGTAGAGCGGGTTGACCACTGATTGGAAGGTCAGCAGTTTGATCCGTGCCAAAGTATCCTTGGGCAAGATACTGAACCCCATGTTGCCACTGATGTGTGTCATTGGTGTGTGAATGGGTGTGAATGTGTTAGAGTACTTCGTGTGCAGAGCAAGCGCTGTATGAATGTATGTGTGAATGGGTGAATGTGACGCGTAGTGTAAAAGCGCTTTGAGTGGTCGATACAACTAGAAAAGCTCTATATAAGTCCATTTACTATTTACCATTTTCTGATAAAAAATAGTCACCCTATAAGTTTGTTACCAGCACTGGGAAAGGTAATGGAGAGAATAATTTTTGAACAAATACAAACTTAGAAGATAATAATTTAATCACAGACTATCAATGTGTTTACAGGCTTGTTTATTCAGCATGCACAGCTTTAACACAAATGACAGATGACTGGTTTTGTGAACAGGATAATAGGAAGTTAGCGGCTGCAGTGTTACTTGATTTTAGTTCAGCATTTGATGTTATAGATCATTCTGTCTTATTAGATCAACTGTATGGTTTTACTTCAACTTCATTAAAGTGGATGGAGAGCTACTTGATAAATAGGAGACAGACAGTATTCTTTAATGGCAGCTTGTCTGAGCTTAGACATGTTACCTGTGGAGTTCCCTGGGGTAGGTCTTTAGGGCAGCTAATGTATTCTTTACTAATGACCTTCTATTAGTCTCAAAAAGGCCAAAATTGCTATATATGCAGATGACTCTACAATATATGCAGCTGCTGCGTCAGAAGAACGATTCAATGATATTTTACATGAAGACCTAAAGTTGGTAGTTGAATGGGTAAAAAGTAACAAAATGATTCTTAATGTTGATAAAGCTAAGTCCATTGCAATAAGATCATGGTGCAAGTTAAAAGTTGAACCAACATTGAAATTAAATATAAAAAATATTCCTATTCGACAAGTTCAGGAGACAACACTTTTGGATCACGTTTGGATCATAAATTATTATGGTCAAGTCACATTGATAATGTTGGGGAGTCTGTCAGTCATGAGAAGAGTTTCAAGAGTTTTGCCACCAGATGTAACTAGACATGTTCTAAGTGCTTTAGTTCTGTCACAGCTTGATTACTGTTGCATTATTTGGCATGGCAATGCTTCAATCAAGGAGATTTTAAAAATTACAAGTGGTTCAGAGTAAAGCAGCTTGTTGTGCCTTACAGTGCTAACTAACATTTGACATGCATGACAGTCTGGGTTAGCTAACTGTAAATAAAAGATCTATCTTCGCTCTGTTAACTTTTATTAGAAAGGTGCTGATTACAAAATCACCAAAGGTATTAAATGGAAGGTTATTCTCAGTTTGCTCCTCATGGCCATCAAACATGTTATGTAACTGGCAGAATAGTAGTATGCTTGCAAATACAATACTGTTTCAGTATTTGTATCCATTTTCTTTCTTTCCTTTTTTTTTTGAGTAATTTAGTTGGTTTAAGGTTATTTTTTCTGTGTTAATTTAATATGATAAGCTTCTATGTGTTTGTTTGTTGTGGTATGTATGTGATTGTTGTGTGTATAATAGTGAAGAGTAGTGAAGGCTTTAAGCCAGTACTAATGGGGATCCTAATGAAGAAAGAAAGAAAGCAGTTAACAATAAGCAAGAATAAAAATGTAACAGTAATGAAAAGCAAATTACCATTTCTGGAGTGGCTTGGCATTATAACAACAATGATACAGTATTATGTAAATGTAGCTGTAGGTGCTGCCATAATCCCCTCCCTCTGACAATAAGTGTATAAATCTAGAGCAGCGGTCTGGACTTATAAGGTCATTGTAGTTCAAAATAATTGAAGTAGCCTGCCTGTGGTGTGGGAACCTATACAATTAAAACCACAAAGATCACAGTAGCTGCAATGGCCAGGCTGCACTATTTTGTCAATTATTTTGAACCAGATGTCAACAGAGAGGCCTGGGATTGAATAACATGCCTCTTTATCCTGGCGTCAGGACATGACAAGAGATCATAGGTGGTGCCTTAGTGTTCTTTCGTTTCCTCTGCAGCGTAAAGCACATGGATATCCTTCCACAGTCTAGCTGTAGCTGTAATATAAAAGATATATGGGCTCTGCACAATGACATAAGCAGTGATTTAGCACAATTCTAAAATAAAATGGAAATACTGAACTAGTCTGTTTTTTTAACAATGGACCAAATGCCACACATAATATGAAAAGGGTTGTTTGTGGCGATGAACCCACAGAAAATTATCACGACTCCACACAGCCTTATAGCATCTCATGGTCCATTGTTTTGGTTTCACTGCCTATAACTTTATTGTTTCAGTCACTCTGATGAACCCAGTGCTTCCTGTCCCAGAACTAAAACAGGTGACAAAGTTAACTAGCTATAAGCTGGTAAATGTGGGAATATTTAGCAGCAGCTCCTTTCCTCACGTGTTTGTGGACAGAGGTGGGAGAGGTAGAGGTGGGAATCTCTAGGCACCTCACGATTCAATTTGATTACGATTCAGAGGGCTGCAATTATCGATGCATCTTTTTTTCTATACAGGATTTTATTTTTCTTTGTGTGACCAACTGGTATTTGTAGTGATCCATGATAATGTCAGTAACTTTAATAATGTTTTCTTCGGTGATTCCATGACTTCGATTTTGGTCTCATTGTAGAGTGTCAGGACCGCCGTGTCAGTAAAATATCTTTGAGATGGGACGTCGGATCTTGGCTCCATGGCATGAGAGAGACGGCCAATAACAACTTAATAACAACGTATTAAATCAAATCTAAATTAGTCCTTAGTTAGTTAATTCTGCCTTTCTCTTGCCTTTTCTCTTCTTTCTCTCTCTCCCTCTTGCCTCAACCGGCTATCATTGCTGCATCCATTTCATAACACTGCAGTGGCGACAATAATTTTACCATGGTGGGCCACTGCTATGAAATGTATACAATGGAAACACTGGAGATGTAAAATTGTTGTCTTGTTCATCGGTCATTTATGAAATTTTACCACACCATGGACTGTTTCTCCTGCCAGAGTGCTGCCATTGTCAGCCCAACTTGCCATAACATGGGTAGTTTTCGCTTCAGTTGTGTGCATCCCACAATGGGAATGCAGCTCTGAGCTGACAGAACTCACCTCATACCGGAGTTGAGAGTATCGGAGCAGACAACAGAAATGCGTCACTCTGCCCTGCCTCACTCTGTATTCCAAGATAAGTGCTGTTCTCTTTCTCCACTGCACAAAAATAAATCAGTATTAATTAAATGCTACAAAAATAAACATTATTTATTGTTATTTATTATGTTTTTTTTTTTGGCAAAGCTACAGGGAGCCACTACACAGGGGCTAAAGAGCCACGTGCGGTTCCAGAGCTGCAGGTTACCGACCCCCACACTAGCATTCTAGTACTAGCACTAGCATTATCAGTTAACACTTAGAATTAATTGGAATTAAAGCTTAGAAAGTACATTTTTGATATTTGTGAATCAATTCAGAATTGTTCATGTCCACATTATGATTCATTTAAGAATCATAATGAATGAATTTTTTTTTTTTCCCTCACCCCTAATGGACACTCCTGTACATCAGAGCTAAGGTGAGGGGTCAAAAAACAACTCAAAATAAGTGCTTATGTTGCTATATGTCTACTGGATGTGTAAAAAGGATACTATTCAATAATAAGTATCCCATAATAAATTTGTAGTTGCCAATGCCACCAGCACCTTCCAGTCCAGGCTTCTCAAAAGGTGTGTTTCACTAAAGTCATACCTTCAGAACAACATGTCTAGCACAACATAAAAGGGCCTTCGGTGTGCTTTTTTATACAGTGTAGCATTAGCAAAATTACCATTTTGTAATAAAATATACAATTATAAAATATAGCAATGTAGTGCCAGTACTATCCACACACAAGAGATGGAGGAAGCTGATTAAAAAGGGAGCTGACCTGAATCACCTTCAGATAACTGACAGAAATTAAGTCTAATCATCACCACAGGACTGAACACAACCTTGCAACAAATGGATAGTGAACAAGCAACATGGGGTTGATAAACTTACTATCCTAGGCCATTAGATCGCTCTTGGTAACTGAACATAGCTCTGATTGTTCATGGAGATCTATGTCATTTTGACTTTTTAAATCCACATCATACTCATTAATCAAAGGCTAATTACATAAGGGTACAAACAGCAGTATCTGAAATGTCCATGTTGGGAGGCTAGTTTATAACTAGTTTCCACCACTCCTAGGCTCAAATCCATTGTTGGACAGCCTCCGGGGACAAGCTTTGATCTCACAGCTCTTTGACTTTTGGCTTATGCAGGCTGACACAGGTGCTGCTCATCCCTGTAACCTGAAATCAGCCTGCTGAGGTGAGAACTAAGCGTGTTCAAACAAAAGGGTATCCAGTCATTGTACTTGAAGGGAAGTATTTACTCTTTGTTTATGCTCTAGTATTATATATGTCAATACCCTTGACTTAGATGAAGATCAGATCACATTTTATGACAAATTAATGCAGAAAACCATGAAATTCCAAAAGGTTCACATACTTTTTCTTGCCACTGTATATTTTCAATGTGAGTATCATTTCATTTAGAAATGAATTCCAATAAAGCAATGAATTTGGGTATATTCTCATTTGTGATATGACCAATAGTGGACTCGTGTACAAGGGTACAGCAACTAATACACAGTTGATGGAATATGTTGTTCTACTACACATAGCTAGCACTAGTAATACTTAGCAGTATAATCTGGCTATCATACCCTTCAGCACAGCGGTGGGTAAGAATGGTAAAGTTACATTTGACAAATCTGCTCAACCTATTAGGTCTTTTGTGCTGTGGAGAGTAAAATCATGACTAAATTTTTGCATATGTGATTCTGTCATTAGTGTTTTGTTAAGTTGGCCCATATCTAAAAAAATGGGCTAGGGCTGCAAAATGTGCATTGCTAAAACATTATACACAACATCATGTGTGGCACAGTGGTGCAGTGGTTAGCACTCTCTCACATAGCGAGGGGGTCCCAGTTTGCCTTGGGTTTTTTTGTGTGGAGTTTGCATGTTCTCCCTGTGACTGTACGGGTTTCCTGGATACTTTGGTTTGCTCCCACAGTCCAAAGACACTCAGGTTAGGTTAACTGGTGACTCTGAATTGCCCATTGGTATGAATGTGAGAGTGAATATGTGTATGTCAGCCCTGTGATAGACTGGGCTGATAGACTGGAATGGTGTATCCTACCTCTCCCTCAATGTCAGCTGATTGGCTCTAGCCCGCAGTGACCCTTAAGGATTAGCCATTTAGATAATTGATGATGGATGGACAGAAAATATGGCAGTATGTTTGGAGAAATTACTCCAAAATGTCACCAGAGGCTTCCTGGGACTACTTGAGGAATCTGTCCTGTCAGAACATCTAACCAGAGTCTACAGGTCACAAGGAATCATCCCTTGCCATAAACCATTCAATACCTTAAGGTGTTGATCTCTGCCAAAGACAGACCAAAACAGGATCCCTCAGAGAGAGAAACCGT
This sequence comes from Lates calcarifer, assembly GCF_001640805.2. Lineage (NCBI taxonomy): Eukaryota > Metazoa > Chordata > Actinopteri > Centropomidae > Lates > Lates calcarifer. The sequence continues at coordinate 15,338 of NW_026118091.1, forward strand.
AATGGTGACTGACAAGTGTTACTTGTTTTTGAATACCAGACCGAAACCAATCTCACCGATTTAGAGGGTGTCAAAGGTCACTGACTGGTAGTCAGTGGGTGGTCAGAGACAGATCAAGGATGACATGGTCTGATGCATAAGACTATATTTTAACAGAGACAGGGGTTACCATCTAGCCACATATACGACCTCTTATTAGAGTATAACATGATGGAATTTTTACACCAAGGTCATATTGTAATACCTTATCCAGCTGCCTCTTCTGATGTTCAAACACAATGCAATTGAATATTGGGGTACTGCATCACACACTTCGCCCATGCATTCTAATTCACTTTCAGCAGAGACATCTAACTTCAGTGGTGGGATAAAATATAGAAATCAAAGTAGCCTGCTATTTATATGTAATATTGATCACTTACGGGATATGAAATAAATAAATTCAATTATGTTCAGAACTGTTCAGCTGCCTTCATATAGCAGTTTGTGTCAGCCTGTATCTCTCCCACTATGTATCCACATACAACACAGACCTGCTGTTGAAGTCCTTGCTGAAAGGACACAAAGCTCTGCCTTGGGATATACATAATTTTCATGAAAATATGGATCATTAGAAAACAAAGTATGCATATTATAGGTACAGGTATTGACTACAGTTCTCATCACTTAGATTTGATTGGGACTGAGGCAGACAAACAGCAAAGAGGAGATGAGTCACAACGCTGTGGCAGCCAGTGAAAAAAAAAAAACCAATAGGGTTCATGTGTCACAGAAAACTGTGAGGAGTTTGTCGCCAATACATAGCATTCATTATCTTGAGAATATATTCAAGACCTCTTCACCTACAAAGAGCAGGAAAAGAAATCTATGCTCTTGATACTCAGGGAGGTAAGGGTGCAGCTGGCAAAGACAGGATGGCGGATGTGAGCAAATAGGTGTAGTTTAAGCTGCAGATGTTTGCTATAATAAAGTCTGCATCAGTGAGAGCTTTAGAAGATGCCAATTATAACTCTTTAGAGTATGAAAACAAGCATTCTACTGACAGCTCCTATTTAGCATTCGACTGAAGAATTTTAGGAAAGGGCTATAAATGCTTCCTAACCTGGCTCCACTTTGTTTAAAAAAAGTAGATAGTGCTTAATCTATTTCAGATAATCCTAAAGTGAAGCTTGTTGTTAAGAGGCAGCTTGGACAGTCTTGAGAGAGAAAAAGACAACCCAGGGATCTCTAATCAATGAGAGAGTCCTTGGACATGCAGAGAGTGTTTGAAATGGTCAGCTGCATTTTCACTGTTATGAATGGCTATTACCTTTATACAGGGCAAGAGCAGGTCAGTTTTCTATGTAATTAATTTGCAGAGAAGCTTTTTTCATTAGCCTAACTGTCACATGCTTCATCATGAGGACTAACAATGACTCAGGATTGATTTGGTGCCACATATTCTGGAGTACACAGTCATAAATTGGTTTTAGGACAGTAGCAGGGCAACAGTAGAACATGCATTACTTAACCCTGCTCATGTGGGTTTGAGGTTTGAGGTTCACCCTAATTTAAGTAACCACCCAAAGATCTTTGCCTAACTAGTTTATGTCTGATTACCTAACAAAAAGAAAAAGATATACAACATCAAGACACAGATTTAGACTAACTTCTACCAAATTTCTAATATAGGTAGATCATTTTACCTCACTTACAACGTAAGTAGTCTGTAGTTACAACAAATTAGCATGATTTTACATTTTCTGAGGTTGCTTCACAATAACAGATATGATCAGTAATTCTTACAAAGCATTTAAAGTCTGTTCATGTTAGCCTACCTTTACAACCATAAGTTAGTGGTTATACCAGGCCAAATAAACAACTTCAGGTATAAAATTGTGAAAATTAATTTATCAGTTATGAATTTGACTTTTAATTTGTAATAAGAGGAATGTGTTACTTCAAAGCTCCACAATCTCTCTCTCTCTTAACACATTGAAGTTAAGAAGACATTGAATTTATGTCAAACAAACAACAAATGTAACTGTTCAGTTACCTGAACGTTTGCACTTTCAATGACATGAAGTTGAATGGAGTCCCAACAAATCATGATCTTTCAATTAAATGTGGTTTGTGGTATGAGCTACTATTGTGATCTGCTCACAATCTGAACATCTAAATATGTGTGGTACATGAAAATACAGAGCCGCTTTCACTTAATTTACTAAGTTGTTATAATGAGGAGAAATAATAATTTTAAATAGAATTTAAAATGAAGGCATTCTCTACCTGTAAATGTGTTATTAATATTAATAGCAAACTACTGTAGCTGTACACTGTATCACTGTATACTCATGGACCCACTAGAAAATAGATTTGGAATCTGGTCTGGCCCTCAGCTAGTTAAAATCCTACTTATCTGACAGAACTCAGTGCGTCTCTTGTAATAACACTATACCAGCCTTTTCTGTTGTGAAATACGGAGTACCCCAGAGTTCTGCTCTTGGCCCCCTGCTTTTCTCTCTTTGTATTTCTCCTCTTATCCAAATTATTCAGAGTCATGGAATTAATTGACAATGCCTCTCAAATTAGGGAATTAGAGGTCTGTTTGTCTTCTGTGAAAAGCTGGATGTCTCGAAACTTCCTGCTTCTTAACTCAGATAAAACTGAATTGCTGGTTATTGACAGCCAAGAATCTGGGTGTCACATTTGACCCTGCTCTCTCTTTTGATTAGCACATTAAAGACATTACCAAGACCGCCTTTTTTCACCTACGAAATACAGCTAGATCTGTATCTCCTCTGTTGGACCAGGAATCAGAGACCCAGAGGGATCTTGTTTACTGATCCATTATCAGCCTGGCAGGCAAGCGGCCAGGTCGGCAGTCAAAACTATCTTGTGTCAAAGATACAAATGTAGCTAGCTTCTTCTGACACGCATACCTACTCTATGGTATGCATGTCAATGTTAATGCCAGTATTTGACAAAGGCTTTGATTTTGGTCCTACACTAGGCACAGCAACAAAGTCTTTATTGAGACTATCATTGTTGTCCTCAAATTTAGTTGTGGAAATGTAAGCATTTTATTATTTTTAGAAGCAGGGTCCTCAAGATGCTTTTGTTGTTAGACATAACTGAAAAACAAATATATTTAATTTCCATCTTAAAACTGACATGAAACAAAGTAATGCAGAAAATCATAACATTTGAGGAGCTTGAACAAAAAATGTTTGGCCTTTATCTTGGCAAATAACTCTGATTAATCAATATTCTGTCACTCAATTAATAAAATAATTTGTTCTTTCAGCACTACAGTAGTCAGAAAAAAAAAATTGATAAGTTGATTATATGTCACAGACACCACTGTATTTTCATGTAACAGGGTACCATGATGAACCATTTTGTTACTGTAGTCTAGCATCTTTCCTCTGTTGCTGTATTTACCTAAAGTAATTACTCTACTGTTACAACACTCACATTCTTGATTTAGCAGTCAATTTTGGCTCCAACCCCCTCACCTGCGGACATAACCTTTGGGTAGGTATGAAGAGAATGAAGGAAAATTAGATTACATTATTATAAAGAAGTGCAGCAATCTGGGAAGACCTTAGCACTGAGCTGTGTCTCCTCACATTAACAGGCACCTCCCTTGGGAGGAGTTCTTCACAAGACTTGCTGAGAGACTCTTTTTCAAGTCTGTTGAAAATGGATAGATGGTATGATGGAAATTGGGGAACTTTGTGACTCATTATTTTGGTGAAATCACTGCTGGTTTCCAGACACATTATCTGTGAGGGCTCTAAGGATGGCAGTATCCTTTGGTCCATTACTTTTATCCAGACTAAAATATATTTAACAACAACTGAATGAATAAGCATGAAATTTATAGATACAGGTACAGGTACAGATATTCATGTTTTCCAGAGGATGAATCTGTGGTGGCTGCACCACAACACAACATTATGTGTTAGTATTTTCTTTTCGCATGTTAACACACAAATATTCCTTCAAGTAAAAACAGTACACATAGCCTTTTGTTTTCATACAGCACACACTTTATTGGTTTTGATAGTTGTTTGCCTAAGTGAGTACACGCGCTGGATCCGGCAAGACCTCCGCTGGTAAAGAAGAAGAGCCGCCAGTAAAGAGGGCTTCTTATGTTGTAGCAGAGGAAATGGAAGAGGTCAACTGGTGGTGCCAGGAGGGGAGTCTGCCTTTTGGGATCCAAACTTTTAAGTTTGTTGTTATTTTGTTGCTTGGTAGTTAGTTTTTTTATAATCAGTTTCTTGATTTAGATCTTTGTTGACATTAAGGTTAATTTTTGATGTATAGTTTATTGTTTGTTCCTGTCCCCTTGTATCTTTGTATAGGCTAGCCTGTGTCTTCATAAACCCTCCTTGTGTGTCATTTGTTAGGTCATTTATTTTCAGTTCTGCTCAGTTCAATTTGTTGGTTTAGTTGACCTCACTTTTGAGTTAAAGGGCTCTAGTTTTTTGGAAATGATTTCTCTTTAGGTTCCTTTTTTTCTGTACACACCTTGAGTTCTGAGCCTTACTGTGTGGCCCCTTACAGAATCCTAATAACTTTGCCTGATACCCTGACTTCTCATCTAACACCATCAGCATAGGAACATCTTAACATCTATTAGATGGATTGGCACAAAATATAGTACAAATATAATAAATATAAATAAATAATATAATAAATTCTCATAAATTTCCAAAAACTGTTCTGTAATTGTTCTTCTCTTCATGTCCAAAACCAACAAATTTAATAATATTACCAAATTCTGAAATTCTACCTACTAAACTAAACACATTAATATGATTAATGTGAGCATATTAGCATGCTGTTAGCTCTTAATTACTAGCCTCTTTTACACTCAGATTGTGCTATACTGCCAAAAAGAAGACCTTTGACTACATTGCTCTTGTTCGTTTACACTGATCCAAACAAAGCTGGCATGATGCTGTACTTGTGTGATTTTAAGATAGCATGCTGGCATTCTGGAATCAAAGGCATGATGTGTAATAGGGCTGAACAAGTCAAAACCACCTGACAGTGTCAGCAGGCTAGCAAGAGAGATAACAGAGTTATGACCAAGACACCAACTTTATGTCTGCAGTGTTTCTGCTATATACATTTTGAAATGGGGGCCCACTGCAGGAAAATTATTGCCACCGCCGCAATATTATTGATTATTTGAGCCGAAAAGGAGAGAGAGAAAGAAGAGAAAATGGGAGAAAACGGTAGAATGAACTAGCTAACATTAACTCAGATTTGCTTCTGTATTTTGTATTTTCTACCAGGACAAATCCATAGTTTTTAATTGCTGTGTCTGTCTCTACCAGCTCCCTGTACATGTCAATCTCCTGTCATTCCGCCTCAGTGTATCAGCATTTTAAAAAATCACCACAGGAATTCTTTGGAATTTCTTGGTATCCTTAGTTAATTCATCTCATTCCAAGCAGCCATGCCCACTGAGAAAACCCATTTGATTTCTTTATTCATCTCAAATTTTCTTATAACGCACAGATGCACCAAACACCAACTACTCTCACTGCTCGACCACCTCAACTATGCCATCCACATTATCCCTCAAGGTCAGTCCTTCTTGTCTTACCTCCTTTCCATAGCTGCTTCCGTCCCATCCCCGAACTTTCATCTTATATGACAGGATGGAATTATTTCAAAGCTTTCCATGTAACACGCAGCCTTCATTCCCTTCACTTGATGTTCTGACCCTTTCCAGCTTCATCACATTTGCCCATTCCATCCTTAAGATTAATCTTCCACCATCTAGGTCTACATTAACAGAATTAACTTCCTTGTTAAATTGTCCACAGGAGCCATGTTTCACTCACACATCTGCATGTTAATCAAAAGCCTCTGTAAGGCTGAACCATGTGCCATGCCAAAAAGACTGCCCCTCATTTCTGACCTCCTTGCCCACTGCATCAGAACTAGAATTTCACTCAGATGGAATACCCCTCTCACAGCACCATATGTCCAATACTACCTTCTCATTATGGACATGCCACCAGTGCTCTGCTCTGGGTACTGATACTAGTATCAAGGATTGACACTAGCATTCTGTACTTGCACGATTTACTTTTCAGTTGCTGTTAGCTGCATGCAGTTATCATCTCATTAGTTCTGACAATTTGCACAGGAAAACATTTGTTTCTGCATTTTGCATTAAAATGAGTCATGTTTTAACACGAATCTGACTCAGAGACTAACAGAGAATTGTAAAATTAAATGCTTAATGCCTAATTAGGGAAATGCATTCAGAAATACCCAGTTAATAATGCATTCATCTTATACATCATGATGCATAGCTCACCCCTACCTTTTACATGAGCTGAATAAAAGATTGTGGAAAAAAAGAATAAAATAAAAGAAGTGGTATCAGTATTAAAAAAGGTGATGCAGGTCCTGATATTATGGGAAGCTAGATTGATCAAATTTATGAATCACTGCTATAGAGTGGAAGTGGGGAGCAGTGGGAAGTGTGTGACATAACTCTGATGTCATAATAAATATACGAAATGTACATTATCCTAACAACAAATGGCATCAACAGCAAATTCAAACAGGAGCCCCATAATAGAATATGATAATATATGCATATAAATCAGAAATATATGCCTGTCTCTAATATGGAGTGAGGACTAAAATCAACATCAATCAACAACATATCGGATAACAAAAAATAAGTAAGCAACAAGAATCTCACCAAAACATTTAACTTTTAAGTATAAAGAGCTTGGTCAGTGTAGCACAGAAGATCAATATCTAGTTCTACATCTAAAAATTATTTATTTATATTTTATACCCAGAGACTTAAAGAACCCAATGTCATTTCAGCCTGCCTTTACCAAATATTCAACCTCTGATAGAGCCAATATAAGCTGAGTGGAAAATCTTTGCCTCTGGTGCAGCCCCGGTTTTCAGTCTGCTGGATGGTGTGAAATGAAATGGAACTCATCTCTCTGTGTTGTCAATACATCCATACTGGTTACATGGCCTCAAGGGTAGCTTTGGCCTTAAGCACAAACTGTGTAGATATCACAAATATTTGGAACATTTTAGCTATGAATAACACTTGCAAAGCATTCACTTCATAAGCAGGTAACAGATCCCTCATAAATATATATATATATATATATATATATATATAGTCAACATTTCACTTTAAAAAGAAAGAGTCGTGAGAGTATTTGTAGTTTTTTCATTTCTCTTCAAATCCCACCATGTGGCTTCACAAGATAACAGCATTCCTGGGTGGTTGGGTTTCATGAAGATTACAGAAGTCATCCCTGACCAAAACAGTAAAACAACAAACTTAATCTATAAAAATGTCTGAGTGAAGTACAAATTTGTGATAATCAGGACAAACTAAGGTAGAAAGGAAAAGAAGGCAATAACAGTAACACACACAGTTTATACAGACTAAAGGACAAATATTCAATATTCTTCAAGACATGTTAGGACTGCATGATGAATTGTATTAAAATCACGATCATGATTCAGAGCTCTATGTGATCTCATTTCTAAATAACAATGATGCTACAGCATTTTCATCAGGGATGCTCACTGCATCAAAACAAGTGCTCCTATATTCTCCCTCAGCAAATGACAATGCACCATTACACCACATGATTCAGAAATAAACCAAGCGAGAGAGTGACTGACTCCGCCTAATGACAATGTGAGGCCAGAAGTTGTGTCCAGTTCAGAAGAAAACCCCCTGCTGATGGTGATAAGAACCGCCCTACTGGGCTCATGCCAAAAAAAAGATTAGCTAGCTCATTCTAGCATCTTCTCTTTATAATAATATTGCAGCAGCAGCACTAATTTTCCTGGAGTGGGACACTATAACAAAATGTATGTAGCAGAAACACTGCAGACATAAAGTTGGAGTCTTGGTCATAGCTCAGTTATGACATTGTCAGCCGGTTTTAACATTATACTTTGTGCTTTAGCTGAGTCCATTCACACAATGCACATACAGCTCTCAGCAAGTAGAACTCACCTGACACTGGAGCGGAAAGAATCAGAGTGAGTCACACTGCCTGCATCGCACTGTCGCTCTGCTCTCTGTTTTCATGTTTTCAAGTATCTAACACTACAGTTAGTTTTGTGGTTTGGTCATTTTAAGACAGGATCTGGTTGTAAAGTTTTACAGCCTGTCGCTCTGTTGCTCCTGCAGTGCTCTGTGTGTGAACTGTGAGGCAGCTAAAAAAAAGTGTAACCACTAATCCATTGACATTCTGTGTGACAAATCAGGTTCTTCCTGACTGATGCATTGAATAGTTGACATTTAAGGGGCAGCCTTAGAATCTTACATAGTTTATCACCAGACCTGTCAAGCTCCCATAGGCACCAGGAAATTACAGACTCAATCACCTACCACTTACCCAAAAATATGGCCTGACCTATATCAGGCACCATTATATTTTCTGATTGTTTCTTGTGTATCTGGTAAATAAATGCAAAATACATATTTAAAAACTTGTGAGAGAATTGTGATCTCAATTCTAAGCAAAAAAGATTTTTCCCAGAGTCATGCAGCCCTAAGACATACCATTTATAAGACTCACAGACCTTGGTATATGGCAACTTTCTTCAAGTGGGTAAATATTAACTGTTTTTGACAAATGACAAATGACAACTGATTTTGGTCAAACCTCCAAAACACAATGACTGAAATTTTAAGATGAAATCTTCATGACACAGAGGAATTGAACAAATTATCTATAGATTTGGTTCCTCTACTATAAATAAAATTCTGTGACAGTGGCACAAATTTTTATAAATATAATATTTCATTCTGCTTCTTCTCTGTCACAGTTTCATGTCAGACTTGGTTAAATATCTTCATTACAGTGTATTTTGGCCTGCAACTTTAAAAAACAATTCCTACAAATATGTACTTTAGACACCCTATTTCCACCTCATTTTGTCATGCTGTCTGTGTCCAATACATTATTTTAACAATCAGTGTTCTTGTCTTCTTAATTTTTGCCTGCATTGTGAGCAGATCTCAATAAGCTTAGTAAGCAGGTTGCCCAAATACAGTGCATCTGCAGTCAATGGAAGGGACCACTACAGTGTGCAAGATGAGGGTGTTGTGACAGCCAAAAGCACCTGAAGGCTAATTTACACTGTGAGAGAAAACAGACTGTTCATTTGAAAAGTTGTCCACTTAGTCCAAATTCAAAACACAAATAAAAGTGCTTGTTTCTCTCAGAGGAGAATTCAGTAAAAATCTGCTTATGTCCATGTTAAGACTCAACATGCAATCATCACCATGTAGCAATATTTCCATGTAGCAATATGATGTGTTTATCATGTGTGCATATTATGTCCTCCATAAAATCTCCCCTGCAGCAATTTTCATGTTAATGACTACACACATGATTCAGAATACTGTAAATCCCAACCGGTACATTCAACTTTCATTTTTTCTACTATAATATCTGTTCAAATATGAAACTATATGTACACTGGCACACATCTTCCTTCCTGATAACTGACAAGGCAGCAGACGGAATTGCAATTCCAGGTTGTTCCACAATGAGCCTTTAGGTCCGCTATGATATAATGGATGAGCAGCAGTCAGGGCAGTCTAACAGATAGGACTTCGGCTTGTGATAGATGGCCTCCATTTATACACCTAATAAAATCCTAGAGAAAAATGTTATCATCTGCTCTCAAATGGACAATGCCAAGGGAGCTCAAATGATGTCATCTGGTTGGATGAATATCAATAATGTTATATTCTGCAATGTATGCTATTTGCAGTCATTATCTATAAGATACTATAGATACAAATACATACACATCATCAGTCTGTGTCTGTGATATTGCATGTTCTTGCCTAAACCACCCCCTTTTTGTTCCAAAGTTGGCATTTCAGTGTTACTTCCAGATATGCTGTGGATTTCTGACATGGCTGCAGTAGACAGCTTTAGATATCAGTTTAAGAAAGTGGCCATGGAGGAATGGATGTATTTGCCACCTTGTTTGGATGGTTATCCATAATTAGTAGCATATACCACTGGTTACGTAAGTGACCCTGGTACTAATCCCCACTTGGTTTGGTCCTCTAAGTTCTCCTCTAAATATCACCAGTAATGTTGACTAAAAGAGAAAGGCAGCATTACTTTGTGCAAATCTACTATGAATTGAAAGTAAGAAGACAAAAAAGATGATGAATTAATGGATACAGACAATATGATCTGTCTGTTCTGTAGCCAAGTTCAGTTTAAATCCATGAAAGTCAAGACTACAGTTTCAAAAACATTAAAATCATTTGGCAATTTGGACTGTGGAACTGCTCATACACTGCAAAACAACTGAACAAAATGACCTTCTGACCAACTCACATGGAGCCATAGCATTGATCTTTCAGGTGATTAATCAGGCATTTTGACCCCTCTAAAAGTGCAACAGAAATTCGGCCTAATTCAAATATTAGCCCAGGATGATCATTTGGGGTTAAAGTCTAACTTAATCTTAAGTACAGCTGAAAGCAACTGGACATCTTTTCATATGGGCCATGGTGAGACTCATTAGTAGGTCGTTTTCCCATCATGCAAATGTTAGGATCACATTAATTGAGGTGTGAATGGGGCTTAAATTGCCTGGGTAAGGATCTCAAGATGGCGTTATAGGTGGCTGATAGTTGATGTTGTAAGCAACCCACTAACGAGTCCCATGAAACTGATGAAGCCTTTCAGACAGGTGAAATGCCTTCAAGAAAACTAAAATAAGTCCAGTTGCTTTAAACTCTAAGACTTTAAGACGTTAAGACTACCATGACCTGGATGACTGAGGACCTACACAGTCATTCTAACTTAATATATACAGTGTCTGCACAGCTTTACAGATATTGTTCCTAAATGATCAACATTATTTACTGACAAGGAAATCTTGTTAGGCCTCAACAAGAATACAGAAATTATTTGAGGGTAATGGAATATTTAAGTAAAAAGTCTTAAACACTCTGTCTGTAGGATCTGAAAGGTTTGTAGCTTATTTCCTCACTGAGGACGGCAGCTGTATAGCTTATATTTACTATGCTCCCAACTGATTCTAATTTCATGGCAAAAAGTATGAATGATACATAAAATCTTCTCAAACCATTTCTTCTCCACAATTTCTTCTCCTCTGTCCATCTGTCCATTCAGTTTTTTGAAATCCCTGTTTTGATAACATCACAGCATACACAACAACAATTTCTAACACTGGTTCTGAACAACAACTGCAGTGATAAACACCAGTGACCCTGAATAAGAAAACACAGATAAAGCAGTGACTAAATGGGTTATTATATTTAGAAACACACAACACACTAACAAATTTATATGCTGTCATCCCTGTTGTTGTAAGTAGATAATTTTCAAAGGTTTTATATTCAAATGCCACATTAAACAGGAAGAAACTATACAGTTTTATTAAACCTGTATGTTGCATTACCTCTGACATAACATTTTAATCGCCCTTTCTGCACAGTCAAACCTGCTTTGCTCATACTGTATAACACACTACACAAGTCTACAAACCAAGAGAAAAGTAATGTTACTTGCTAGAGCTTATAACAGTTATCTAGTGTTATTATCTGATTTCAGTTTCTCAATGGAGCCACTTTTCTTTGTTATGCAGTGTCAGATATAACTAAATATCCTTGGGTTTTGGACTGATGGTCAGATAAAATACCACACTGGACTCTGGGAAATTATAGGCATGTTTTTAGCATTCACACTATAGTTCTTCTAATCTTTATTATTAGTGTGAATGCTGAGTCAGCATTCACACTATAGTTCTTCTCCATCCGTAATCTTTTGGCCACTTTTCTTCCATACGTTTTTTGGCATCTAATTACTTCCACATACCCACATACTTTGTGCTATTAAAACCATTCAACAATCAAAATGTTCAGCTCATTCAGGACAGTTCTGCTTGCATTCAACTTTTTTGTACTGTTTATAATTTTTGCAATATTTAGCTTTTTCTGCAAAATTCTTCTAATTCAAATGAATGGACGGAATGTTCAAATCCTCCAAAACTTCAACCTCTTTAAACCTTTACTACTTCAGCATATTTTCACCTAGAAACTTCATTTAAACTTTAAACTGGTCTCAAGAAGTTCAGCTCTTAAACTTGCAACTTTTTGATATCTTGTACAGTTTTTGAATGACAGCAGTTTATATTTCATGCTCATTTCTGGCAGTTTCTGAGTTTATAATGAGTGTGTACTGCGCTGGCTAGAGTGGGTGATGTCACACAGCCTTCAGCCCTTCAACTTTTTCTGAAATATTTGTGCTATAATTCTCCTCTCATGCCCACACCTTTCACTTCTCTACCTCAAATTGTAGATAATTATTGTAGATAATTTTGTGCTCTGTCACACAGTGTGACTCCCTAAGCCATAGGATTTACGTTTTTTGTGGTAGCAGCATCTGATCACCAAGAGGAGCCCTCAGCTGCTTCATTGATCTCCATATTGTTGACTGGCTCTTCTTCAGTCAACACCCAAACCAGACCAGTTTTTAAACTGCCATACTAATGTCATTTTTCACTTTATCTACACAAATGAAACATGTCTGTGTTCAGTAAAGTCTCATGGCACTGGTAGTCACCTGAGTTCATTGATAGCAGCTATGGTTTTTTAATCAATAGCACAAGTTCCAGAGGTGGGTTGAGCCACCTCTCAGTATTGTGTAACTCTGAATGAGGGCCAGCTTACTGCAGCTGCCTGTACACAGGTGATGGACATTTGGACGTCCTCTGCTCTCTGTGCTGTTTACACACACACACACACACACACACACACACACACACACGGCCTGAGGCCTGTACTATTAAGTGAGGTTACTGGCTTAACAGGGTAGGAGTAACTTAGTGACGTCAGGTGTAACTTCCTGATTAACCTGTACTATGAAAGGTGGATAGGTTTTACCTGAGGTCTGTTGCCATGGTAATTTACGCTGCATCTCTAAACTGCTCAGAAAGACCATATAATGTGACAGGCTGTTGTAATTGTAGACTACATACCATATACTACATACTACATAACATATTGGTCATTTTTGAGTCACACAGTGTGACTCCCTAAGCCACTGGATTTACAAATTTTAAAGTAGCACCCTTTCACCACTGAGAGGAGCCCTCAACTACTACATAGAGTGCAATGTAAAACCATCTCAGCTCCTCTTGACTGAATACACAAACACATCCAGTTTTTAAACTGCAACACTATAGTCATATTTCAATTAATCTACACAAATGACACATCTACATCTTCAGTAAAGTCTACTGGCGCTAGTAGTTGCTCACCTCCTCTCTCTCTCTCTCTCTCTCTCTCTCTCTCTCTCACACACACACACACACACACAAGACTGAGACCAAATTCCCTCAATTTTAACTGTTAGGAAGTTCAAACTCCTTCAGGTCATCTCTCTGACATCAATACAAAGAATTTCTTCTTTCTCTGTATTCTAAGGCTTTGTATTTCAACGTCCAGCTTTGGCTGTGTATTATTTGCCTTTGAGCTGATTTTACAACATGTCTGTTGCTCTCTGCTTTTCAATCTAAGGTATTTAAGCTCCCATCTACAGTTTTCCATTTTGAGTTCCAACTTTTGATTCTGCATTTAGCTGTTTTTCCTTTCTGCTTCCACCCCTGTTTGGGTTGTAACTACTCCTCCATATTTTCTGCTACAGAAAACCATTCAACTATCAAAAGGTTTAAACTTTTAACCTCTTTACATTTATGCTTATTCAACTTTCTTCAACTCTTTATGTTTTTTAAAATGTTCAACTTCGTCTACAATTTTGCTATTCAAATGAATGCTTCAGCTTTTGTTTGACCTTTCAGTTCCAAATTTTTCCTCTGCATTTAACTGTTTTTCTGCTATTCTGCTATTTTAAGCATTGCTTCAGCAATTACTTTTGACTTTCAACTTTTAAGTTTTTGTTCTGCATTTCAACAATAATTTTGTATTAATTCTGTAGTGTGCTACTCTAACACAAGGTTAGTGATAAGCACAACTCAACACAGTCGTCCATTCTCAGAGGAATTGGATATAATATTTCAAAGAAAAGGTTACAATTTATTTACATGTTATCATGAATTCTTATGAAGACAGGAAAAGTTCCTAAGCCCTCATTAATTCAACCAGTGTGCAGTTTCACTTGTTTTCAAATGTTACAAATATTACACATCCCAAATACAAACACAGCTACACGGCACTACAAAATCTGAAATGCAGTTGATAGAGTACATGCACTCAATAAAAGTGGCCCGTTTCATTTATGGCTAAATGCAAATACTGTTGTTCTTAATGTTGCCTTTGGAAAAACATTTTTATCAGCGTGTCTATTAGAGTGCCACTTATTTGTGTTTGAGATGCAAATCATTTATTGTCATTAAATGTTATGGAATCTTACTTATTGGGACTGACACCAGCCAAATATTTAAAGTAGGTTTGTGTGTGCAAAGTATAAAAGGGAGGAGAGGGCAAATATTTTTGTTGAAGGGCCAGGTTTGATGCATTGCTTACTATTTGCCTGCCATGGGTGTTGAACCACTGGTTAACTAGAAATATAGAAACTAAAAATCAAAAGATCTCTGTGTACACACATTTAGATGAGACTGAAGGCTAAATCTATTTCATGTTTTATTGTTCATTATATCATCTCTTAGGCATTTGGATGGTTATAAAAATTATGAATTACATTATAGGAAGGGAACTTTATGTGGCAGGATTTAGGTAATGTTCATGTTATGTCCATGACCCACAAGCATTTGACCGCTGCAGCTGTATTTTTAAGTCCATGTGAGATGAGCACTTGTATGTACATGACACAGTGAAAATAAATTACTAACCCTACATCAACACACTTGACAAACCCTCTGCCCCAGTGCATGTCATGCTTTGTAACATATACAGCTATAGAATACTACAATTTCAATGCATTTGCAACTCAAAACCATCTATATTGCACTGTTAGCAAATGGTCAAACTAATTGCTGACATGTGGATGTGGAGGTATAACAGTGCAAGGAACACTGCAAGAAAATATGACATTATACTGCTGTTACTGTCATTATGAAACAAAAAAAATATGCTTTTAATTGGAAATCATATCAGATTGGCAATAGAACACTTAAGTCATTATGAATGAATAAATTATTTCCTGCTAATTTGGAGATTAATTAAGTTTTAAATCTCTTCATGATCTTACATCAGGGGCCAAACTCAAAGCAACCTCATAAGAAAAGGCTTAATACAGTTAAACAATTAAATTGTTTTATTCAGCTTTCGGTTAATACAGCAGTGGGTGGGTTGATGGAGTTGTTAGTGTTTCACTTTGGATTTGGCAATACATCAGTTTCTCATTAGAATGTGCCTTTCTCCACCTGTCCTGATTGTGTGATAAAACTCCCTTGCAAGCTACATAAACTCTCAAAAATACAGAAACAAGAAACAATATACAGTGTAGTGAACAGATTGAGAAGATACAGATTGAGTATAAAAAATTGACAGAATCATATAAAATAGCAGATCTCTTTTATCTCCTTAATAATATTTAATTCTCTGTTATTTATTCTTCTCATCTTCTATATTCAAATGGCAGTCTATCATGACCACGCTCAGGCTTTAAAATCTACAGTGCTGTGTGTGTGAAATTGATTTCTGCTTTGGCTTTAAATGCATCAAAAACAGCATATATTTCACAGCTTGCCAACAGCTGCTGTGGCGTATGTGCTTACTCACAATGTCAAAACTGTTATATTCCTGACAAATTTTCATATGTCCTCTGGCAGCATTCACTTTTTTGACTGTTATGTTCTCCTGAACACATACATGTACCTACACAATGAACTGATGAAGCCATGAATCCACATCTGAAATAAATATTCTCAGAGAAGCAGGTCTTGGAATGCGTTGAGGACATACATGGGTTTTCATTCTACTGTATGTCTCTATGTGATGGAGAGCATTCTGAGCAAGAAGTGCAAAGGTTATTTTACTAAATTTAGCTTTGATGCTTCACAACAGCTACTGTATATGCTCCAAAGGTCATTTTATGATCTATAAGGTATCACAGGAAAACAGCGTTCTGTCCTCACACAGATGAATAAAGGTTGACAAAAAAGACTACTAAGAACAAACATTTCTACAAAAACTAGAGGCTCCTCCACAGGGCAGAATCATTGGGGCAGTTTTGGATTAATTGGTTATTTCTCTTGGTTAAGACTGCACTCATTTAAGTACCTGCAGCAATGTGTGATCACACTGTGTTGGCTGAGGCTCAGTGGTTCGATCCCCGACTGTGAAGTGCTTTGAGTGGTCGATCCGACTTGAAAAGCACTATATAAGTACAGTCCATTTACTGACATCACTACGACAAAGTGTGATGGGGCAGGAAGCACAAGCTCTCAGATTTAGGGGCTACAACTTACAGTATTTTCATTAATTCCAATATTTTTCTCAGTTAACTGATTTAGCCTTTTGTCAAAAATGTCAAAAAGTAATGAAAACATTTCTATCACATTTTACCACAGCCAAAAACTTACCTCTGATATCTTGTTTTGTTTTTTTGTTTTTTTTGTTTTTCATTATCGTGTTTGGGCTTTTCACCTTTATTAGACAGGACAGTGGAGAGAGGCAGGAAATAGGGAGAGAGAGTAGGAGAATGACATGCAGCAAAGATCTGATCGGATCGGGAGTTGAACCAGGGTCCAGCCGCTCAGGGCACATAGGCCCACATGGTATGCATAATATAAAGCAGCAAAGGCAACCAAGCCTCACATTTGAAAAGCTGGATCCAGGGGGTTGCTGGTATTTTTATTGAAAGAATCAATTATTTAAATAGATGCTCCAGTCAGTTAATAAGACACACCTGTAAATAACACAATAGTTTAGCTAAATTGTATAGCAACTTTATTTGGAAGTAAGACCAAAAGTGAAATCATCCAAAATGTAATGAGGAAAGTTGTGTGCATGAACAACTAGTAAGTAAGTTGAATCATTTTACCTTCATTTACTCTTCCAAAAAAGTCAGATTTACCTGAGCATTGATTTACAGCCACTCTGATTGTCTGATCGCTCATGTTTCTTGCCCCACCAGACTTTTTCTGAGTAAGTTCCAGTATCTTGTCAATGATAGGAAGGTGGGCCACGTCACAGGTTTTTTTCACAGGGTCTGGTTTGTTTGGAAAAACAGTGAACCAATCAGAGCTTAGTAGGCAGAGTTAAGAATGGGAACCTCATCTTCCTATATAACTAGCTAGACACAATATTTATGAAATGCAATGCATATGTCAAGTGGCGATTACCGTTCAACACAGCTTGCTATAAAATTGCTGTAAGTGGCCTTTCAGAAATATCAAAACTTAATATTTTTTTGATCATTGTGAAAAATGTTAACAGAATTCTGATTTTCTTGCTGGCTGAACAGCATCTGGATGTAAAATGATTCACATTTGCACCAGCTTGACCAAAAATTTGTGTCATACACTCTACCCCCCTTACTGCAAAGCTACTGCCCAGATCTGAGCTGTGATTGATAAGTTGTAGAAGATGAGTTAAACAGCTCTTGTTACATGTGTGCACCGTTCAAGTCTTGAACTTTCTACTTCCTACCTCCTTTAGTAAACTTTGTGCAGTAAAGATGCAAATATCTGCAAATCAAACTGTCTAAGGAATCTTTTGTACTACATTGTTCCTGGCCATAGATCTGCCAGCACACATACAGTCTGACTTTGTTAAAAGCTGCATGACTTTGTGTGAGTTGTGAACTTAAACAGCCAAATAAAGCACAAAATAAACAGAAAACAGCAGCCTACCAAAGTGGATTAGCTCATAAGCTGAATGTGGTGGGAACAACAGAAATACTACCCTGAAATCTACTTAAATCTCTGAGTAGCCTTCTTTCACTCACTTCACTGATTACCTGGAATAACAGGGTGACCTCTGTTGCACAACATTATACTGTGAGTGAGTGCATGTGTGTGTGCATGCATGTGTATGCATGAGTGGCTGGGAGGAACAGAGCTCCCCCACTGCCCCTCCAGTCAAGGCCAGGACTGTGTGCTGACAGCG
>NW_026118092.1:0-29430 GCF_001640805.2 Lates calcarifer
TTCTTCCACCACTGTAGACACATAGATAGATGTGTGAAAATGTGCCATAAGTTAGACTGACAAGTATGGGTGTAGAATAGGTGAAGAAATCTCTGAATGCAACACTTCTTCATACACATAGAGGAACCTAAAGTGACAACACGTTTCAGTATTTGTCGTCCAGGTTAGTAGCAGTGCTGTCTTCAGGAGCCGGAGTCTTTCCACTGATGTCTGTCACTAAGGCAGATGCTCTCTCTTATATTTCTGTGCGCAGCTCTGGCAGTAGGCAGCACAGTACTGTTCATAAAAGCATTCTGTCGCTTGTGGGACCTCATCCGCCAACACACACCGTCCTCCCTGACAGATCATCGTGACAAACTGGTGACTCATAACATGTGTCTCTGTTTTTGTTCCCCAAGATGAAGAAAAAACACAAAAGGCCTACTGACCATTTTATTGAAAACACCAGCTGTCAAGTGGACGGACTGCATTTAAAGAACACGTGCGGGTTTGTGCACGTGTGCGTGTGTATGTAACCAGGACACTGTCATCATCCAGACCACAGTAAATTAAATAGTAGCTGGTGGTCAGAGAGGAGATAGGACTGGAGGCAGGTCATGGTAAATACCACATGACTCGTGTACAGTTGGCCACGTGGATCAAACAGATTTGACGTGTTCAGCCAAATGTCCTGACATCAGCAGATTCAGAGCAACAAAAAACACTAGATAATGTCTCACGCTTAATAATATAGATAACATAGATACAGCAAGTGATGAAAACATTACTCTTGAATCACCGAGGGAAATAACAGAATAGACTATTTATGACTTAGAGAGGAAAGATTTATTTTAGCGGTAGATACTGTGTGTTCCTGCTCAGCTGATGCATCTTGACAGTTCACCTCACTGGTATATCTAGAATACGACTAAATGGAGGGCATGCAGTATGAATTTAAAGGAAAACTGCTATTGCCCCAGAGTAACATGAAGATCAGTATCATTTTTATGAGAGATAAGTCTGCGGTGTGTTTAGTCTAGCTTAGCAATAAGATGGAAGAAAGGGAAAACTGACTAGATATATTAGATATACAGTTTCTCCCTGCTCTATCACTTGCTCCACCAGCAACTCAAAATCTGTCTTATTTACATTTTATCTTGTGTATTAAAAACAGGATAATCCTATATACCAGTTTGTGAAACCTAAAAATGCCAGCTGGATTCCTCTGGCAGACGTTGGGATATTGTAGCATGCAGGTTTCTGATCAGTGTCTGCCATGGTGTTCCTCAACTAGATTCATGCAGTAGTTTGTAAGTAAAAAAGTAGATAAAGTAGATAGAGCACAGAGTGTGAAACACTGGTCATGCAACAGTATCACTTGTTGCTCTTGCAGGTAATCAAACTGTGAGACAGTTCAGGCAATCAGAACCTAAATTAGATTAATCTTCAACCTGCTGAGGTAAATCTATGGATACAGAGTAGTTTGATGTTTAAGGCCTGCAGTGATGCAGATGAAGCCAGATAGTGCTTCAAAATCAGGTTACACAATATTACAGGTAAATATCATATCCCAAATGTTAATTGAACCACAGTACGACTCATAACTAAAGTGTGTGTGTATATTAACACACATATCGTGATTTAAGGATCAGTTAAAGATCCCCTCCAGCACAGAACTTTCCGCCTTCGGCAAATAATGTGAAGTGTGAAGAAGTTTTTAGTATCAGCCTCTGCAGATATATATCTGCAGATTAGACAAAAAGTAACAATAGCAAACCACATTTTATAGTAGGTAGAGACTTTAACAGTCCTTGAACACAGTGGCCACTCGCAGCATCTCAGAAGCCTTGTACTCAAGGTGGAGTTGTTTTACAGGCTGTTGTAACTCTTGGAGGTAGAATAACATGTAAATAACAGTTTTTGAGTTGGTGCAGGGACATATTATATGGGCTTTCATAAAAATTCATACATTCAATACAAACTCATCAGGACAACAATCTTCTTAGGGACAACATCAATATCAGGCAAATTTTGAGTAACAAAAAAAACCAGTACTTAAGCTGATGGTGTGCAACAGTTTATGTTCCCCCATCAGTATCATTGCAGTATGGCCTTTATCCACCAGTGGCAGCACTGAGCACACAGATCTCCATTCTGTGAGTGAGGGAAGAAAACGGGTGCCATCTTTGATTTAACATTCTTGTACACCTGCCTGTTTGATGTTTGATGTGTTTTTCTTTTTTTTCTTTTTTTACTGAGAAGACTGCCTTCCCTCTGTTGACTTCATATTTCTGATACAACAGAGTACAGTGCTATGGTTGACAGAATTTGTTTGTTTAGGTTTGTTTTGCTCTGACTCAAGACCCTCATAGTAGGCATCATGGTCCTGGGTAGTTAACAAAGAAAACCTGAACATTTTTTTGGGCACACACACTGATCTTTAATCCACAACATGCACTGTTTGCTAAACGGAAACGTAAGGAAATAAAGCGAATCGTGATGATTTGGAGAGGATTTATTGAAGTGTGTGCTAGAAGTAGGTAAAGTGTGTCCTTGTGGATGGCACGCACTTAAATAAGAATGCCAACCTAAAGTACAAGTGTGTTGTTTTTACCTGTACTTGTTGTCGGCTTCTTAGTATGTAATTATTGTAAGTTGGAATCAGTATTGCCACATCAGATACACCCACCGACTTAATTGAACCCACCTACTGTGCTGTGGTTAAAGCTGGTGATTTTTGTGATGGATAATGTCTACATCTGTCTGCTTTTCCTCTGTATCGCTCCATCTATCCCTCTCTTTCTCTTTCACTGTGTGTGGCTTAAATTACAAAGCTTTCACTCAGAAGTGACTCATGTCCTGAGAATGCACTTCTTTCTCTCAGGTTTTTTTTTTCCAACTGTCTTAATGCCTCTCAATCGCGCTCTCCTGCAATTTCTTAAGATCTCAGTGTATTCTTTTCTTCTCGGTTCCCAAGGCCGTGTCTGTATTGCTCTCCTGTGCTCTTTGTGATTTTCTTTGTGAGATTCAGTTGATGGAATAAAACCGTTTTTTTCCACTGTGCTGTATGTTACAGCAGCTACAGCCTTTATGGTACATCCTGATAGACTGTAGCCGCACAGATCCTCATCCTTCCTTTGCAAGACTGTCGCCCAAAAACTGCAACCCTTAGATCTAAGTCCAGAAGGGGACAGTGTTGAGAGACATAAGGGGGGGAAAGTGGCGAGGCAAAGATCGGGAGAAAATGGAGCTGAGGGAGATGGATAGACATGAGACGAGCAGATGGAGAGGGAGAGAAAAAAGAGTACAATTAGTCATCGATTTCAAAGACAGCATATAATAAAACATTTCCCCCTTAGGTAAACCTGGTGAATGCAAACACGAATTAGCCGCCCACGCCACTCAGTGAATAAGGCTAAAAGAATGCATGGCAGCCCACTCATCACACCACAGAGCCACTCTCTCCCCCTCTCACTCATCCTCTCTCTCTCTCCTCTCTCCTCTCTCCGCCGACACATCTTATAATGGGTTTCACCTCCACCACTCAAATACGGGCTTCTGCTTCAAAAAAAAAAAAAAAATATTCATTTGAAAGTAAAATTGAAACATTGTTTAAAAAAGGTCCACGCCTGAGAAGTGACTGTCAGTTTTCAAGATTTTTTTTTCTCCAGCCGCGGATTCATTGTCAAATAGCAACACAATGACGAGGGCGTGACAACCTGGTGAAAAGGACTGTCGGTTTTGAATGAGATGAAAAGCATCATGTTTAATGGTGATACAAGGATGTACTTAATGGGGGGGGGATCCAAAGAAAGACCCCTTCCATCCCCAAATAAAGAAAAGATGTGTTGACAGCAAAGGCCGCTAATGCTGCACTGCCATAGAAAATTATGATGAAAATAAAAGTTGTGCAGGAGCAATGAACATTAGTGAGGGCAAACCACTATTAAACTAATGAAAGGAACGAGGCTGGGTTTTTCTCAAGTGGAGAGAGGATCGGCAGAATGATGTGCCGAAACAAATGTAAGTGAGTAATATGCTGCATTAACTGACAGAGATGAGGATCAAGACCTGTTGCATTCATTTGTCAAAGACAAATTCAGTGGTTTCCACAACTGTACTCAAACACATACACAAAGGAAAAAAGCATGTATAGTTTATTTGCGCTCACATTTTTACTCTGATACTCACCTGAATCTGTCCTTGCTGTTACCGGAGCAACAAGCGAAATTTCAAGGGCTTTTGAGCCGCACTGGTAGATTTCTTTATCAAACATGCATTTTTCTCTTGGTCTCTCTCTCTCTCTCTCTCTCTCTCTCTCTCTGTGTGTCTGTCTCTTTAATACACAATCACAGTCACTCATAAAGTCATTGTAGTCTTTGCACAAGCTGACAATCAGCAAGTAGTGACTGTTCTTGCGTGGTGGTGGTGGTGGTGGGGAGACAGAACAAAAGAGCAAGAAATTCAAAGGCAGAATTTCCCAAAACCACATGGGCGTTTTACAGTGTGTCAAAAACATCAAAACTCTGACAGAGGTTAAATAAATGAGGGCTTTTGTACTTTGTGTTTTTTGGTGTGTGTGTGGGCACAAGAAGAAGAAGAAAAAAATCTCAGAGGCGAAATGAGGGAGAGCTAGTGCTGCGATCTCTGTGGTGCGGCGGGTGACCTCGAGTCCTAACATTTACCCCGCCATTTACGACTGCAACACATCTGACTCACATCGCAAAACTGAAAAGTCTCTCACTCCTATGGTCATTCTCTTTCTACCTCTCTCTTTTCCTCTCTCACTCACTCACTCACTCACACACACACACACACACACATCCACACAGACAGCTATATCTGATAGAGGGAAACCACAGTGAGTCAGGGACAGACCACAATCAGCAGTCAACCCTTTCACTGAGGGGAAACAGGGTGACATCAGAGGTGACCTTAAACATGCTGATGAGCTCGGCATACACATTCACACGCACACACGTACACACATATATGCATGGCTGTGTTATTATTATTGTACATGCAAATACACAGACTGGCAACTGAGAAACCCCCACTTTAATTTACTGCATCTTACCCTTCACCTTTTCGAATAAATGCACTGCAATTGGAGGCCAACTGGAAATGTTTCAGCTCGTGAAACGGCCCACTCTTTGTTTGACTACAATATTACTTGTGAGAATATTCCCCTTTTCCTCCAAAGTGAAATAGTTAATTTGAGAGTTTTCAGTGTACTCCTGCTGCAGGAACTATGAACTCACTTTCCATTTCTTTCCAACTCTCAGACTCGTGTTTTCAAGTAAGCTAATCAGCATCTCCTGCGTTAGTCACCTCTTTACCCTCTCCATCCCTCTTCCTTCGTCCCCGCCGTCTGCCTCCTGTTAGCGCTGCCACTGTTTGGCTGTCTAAGTGTCCTTTTGACTGTCATCTTGTCTGGGGCCTCAATACACTTCTTCCTCCTCCGCATTCACTGCCTTAATGTGTATGAGTCAGGGTCTTAAGCACAGGTTTTACAGTGGTAAGTGTTGAGGAGGGCTTTTTGTGTGTGTACATGTGTATTTGTGTGCTTGTGTTTTGCATGCAGTTGTGTGTGTATGTGCATATCTCCTAATGCCAACAGGTACCATTATCTTCTGAGTACTTCATTAGAATTAAATGTCAGAGCGATTACCTGCGTCTGTGACTCACCTCTCAGCCAGGTGCTTTCTCTCTGCTCCCACATGCAACCTGCACACCAGGAATCCACAGTATGCATACTCACACACACACACACACACACACACACACAGTGACACATGGCAAAAGAATGGGACATACCCTATGGCCAAACTGCTCACCCACAGATATGCCCAACATACCACAAATGAATTGGAGATATCATCACCCCATACCAAACAACAACAGTCGCACAGCAGCTCTGCTACCTCAAGTCCAGACTCATACCCTCATCTCCATCTTTGTTTTAACCCTTTCTGCCCAGTCCACTCTTGTGGGGCGTGTTTTTCAGGCTTTCAGTTTGTCCTGCTTTACTTCCCTACGTCCTCCTTCTCGGGGCCACCATTTTCTCTATTTTATTTTTATTTATTTTAAGTGCAGCATCTGGCTAGCCAAAGTGCAAACTAACACTGAGCTGTTTTAATATTTGTTAAATTGTTTATGTTGTCATTATGTGTAATATATGTTCTAATATTGTTTGAGTTTAAACAACAGTTTATGTATTCTTAATATTCTTAATATGCTAGAGTTTTACTTAAATTTGCTGTTATTCTGTTTTTAGGGCCAGATTACAGGTGGATATATTCAGGAAGTTTGGGAACAAGCTAGTAGGATACAAAAAAGTCTGCAAAATGTTTGACCAAGCTTTTGACCATGTTGTGGTGTTATGTATTCTGTGTAATATTATATCGTGTAAGAACATGTAAGTTGTGTAGTTAGTGTCACATAAGTAGGAATAGAACATTAAGTCGGTAACTGAAGAAATAACTGCCGTGACATTGTAATCTATCTTAAACCCTCATTCAACAATTTCCTGGCTCCTGGACTTGTGAGTACTTTTGCTTTTCACACGAAAGTTTGATTTAATTCAGTGGAGCATGAATCAAAACTAAGAAACTATGCAGACTAAGTAGCCTAGGAGCTTGGACCGTGGTAAGCTGGCCACTACAGAAGAAGAGGCAGATGCTTTGAAGTTACACAAACTAATGCATGTGTTTGCTCACAATTTCATGAGGGTTATGCAGGAGGAAGGAAAGGAAAGGGCCAAACCCAGTTTGGAATATTGAGTATAGTAAGCATATGGACAGACACTGAAAAAGTGGTTTAAACAAAAAAATCTTGAACAAAATAATTTGAATTTTCCTCTCCAAACCATTCCAAAGCATTTGAGTGTTCAGCGACCTGACACCCCCATCTGCAGAATAACATTGTCAGTGCCTTCCAAAACCGTTGACTGACTGTTACAAAATGATTCATCTCACTTTTTTCATATCTGTCACTGCTATGGTTTGGTAAGGTTTGGTTTGGCTTAGGCACAAACAGTGTTAACTGTTGGTAGGAAACGGGAAACTGACAAAATTCTCAAACATGCTTTGTAGACCTATCCATCCACCTCAACCTCTCCCTTTTAAGATTTTGCATGAGGTCCTTGTCAGTTTAAACATTTAAACAAAAGACTGGTGCTATCTTTTTTCTTGTGAGGATAGTCTCACTTTCATTAGTTTTTTGCCATGGCTCTGGGTCACTGTAACCACTGTGAATCCACGCTAACTGCAGTTCATGAAAAATGAACAAATCAAAATGAATGAATTATGCACTTTGAGTCTACTAGTGCTTTTTACTGGAAAGATTTTCAGTGGAGTTTCACTTTAATAATTGTTTTAACATTGTTGCAGAATGAACTTGCTGTTAAGACTTAAGTTTTTGAACTTCTGTAACAATACATAGCTCATTATTTCATTTCATTTCATTTATATGGATAATGGATAATGCACATAGCGCAGATCTTTGGCTAGATGTTCTGAAACCAATGACTTGATGGTTAAAATTTACAGGCAGAAAACAAGCCTTAAACATAACTGTTCCATGATCGAGAAGCTGTTAAAGAAAAACATGACTGGCTGAAGGAGCTGGACTTATAAGGTACTACACAGCCCTGTCTCGGAACAGATCCTACAGATCTGTTTGTTTGTAGATCATTCACTTGGCAGATGATTTTCCAAAACAACTGCCTTCAGCCTCAACAGGAACAAGAGCTAGATGTGATCAAAAATTGGAGGTGTGTAAATAAATTCAGAGGGCTGTGGTGCAAGTGCTAGGAGATTCTTGATTTTAAAAGAAATGCGGTGGAAGTAACGGCTTGCATGAGTTGTCAAGATGTAGTAATCAAATGCCTGTCCCAGTTGAATTTACATCTGTCTCTTCATATTTGCTTTCCTTTCTTCTAAGTTCCTTCCTGTTAGCAAATACATAGCGGTGAAGGAGAAAAGATAAGCTGTAGAAAACTCACGCCTGGTACTCCCCGAAAATTGGTGATGCACGCACCAGCCACCACCACCATTACATTTTTGAGCGATGAGAATCATGAGCCGAGAAAATGAATAAACCTCTTAGCATTTGATATTTCCACATCCCCATCAGCCTCACCTATGTGAGGAATAAATTGTAGTATGATTAAGTAACCAGAAGCAAGCACACATGTAAATAAGGTTGTTGGATGGACACATGAAAATTTGTATTATCACAGGTGAGTTTCCTGTCATCTCCCTGTGTTATCATCCTGCTCTGTCTGCATCTCCTCTAAGCCCAAACCTTGACAAATCATCCAGCATGGCCTTTACTTAGCTGCACCAGCTCTGCTCAAAGACATCAGCAGCTGACAGTATAGTACATTAAATAACTGCTCCCCTCCCCATGTGGCGCACCCAGTCTGTGGTGTCCCCCCATGGAGAGGATTATTATGGGATATGTGGGGGTGGAGGGCTAGGTGACAGAGGTAGGTGAAATAAACTCAGAAGACCTTTGGCTAAGCGCTAAAGGAGGAACTGTCTGTGCAGAAGTCCTGGTAATTGACGATCTACAGCATTCCTGCTGTTAATATGTCTCCCCCCTGCCTACCAACACTACGCTGCTCGTCCCAGCCACCTACGCAGTCATGAGTCCGCTCTGTATCGAAGGCCTTGAGCTCACCAATCTAGTGCCCTCTGCCTTTAAAAGAACATGTTTTCACAGTTTCTCCAAGGCATCAATGTTACTTTTCCTATACATATTTTGTCATACCACATACCACTTGAGCACTCTCCTCCATGTTCAATATCGCCTGTAGTACATTGAACAGGCCTTATAGGCACAAGGCTGACTATACACACAAACATTTGCCTATAAATGATGTTTTCAGTGTTAGGTAGTGTCAGAGCTGTAAGGTGCTGTGCAGATCGGATGTGTGGAAGCTGAGAAGTACTGTGAGATCCTGGGAGTTTTGGCAGCACAAATGAGGCAGAAATATGCCTCCATTATTACACAACACATCATTGACTTCACATCTCTCTACATGGGGCAATGTATGCCTCTCTCTCTGTGACTCTCTGATCTCGCCGGCATTCATAAACTGCTCTCTGTAGCATTCACTGCCACACACACAGTCATACATTTGTATGATTAATTATGAGTTCATGTATTTTATAGCTTTCCCCAAAACCACAGAACAGAGACACCAAGGTGTTGTAATGTAAACATGTAGACAGGTAATTTCACAGACTCTTTTAATGGCTCATACATACAGTTCATGTTTCATGATTAAGCCTCATAAAGGTCTGTTAGTATGATACATGCTACAGTCTCATTGTTTTAACAGTGAGTGTGCTGTCTTCTTTTATGTCAAAATGAACTATGGGAGTGGGCTTCCATTCACCTTATGGCATCTTAACTCTTAATATGTATGCCCTTACTTGCCCTGTTACCTCTGAAAGACATAAAAAAAAAACATAATTTGGGTTAATGCTTTTAGCATTCATATATAATCAGAATATGCAGTTGCCAGTCTTCTACAGATGTTAAATGCTGTACTTGCCCTACATCAGTTCTCCTACCTAGTTATAAGTGATTTGTTGGTGCACACAGCTCAACATGAAGATGACAGTCCTGCCTTTTACATGGTATTGAAGGAAGTCACCCTGTTGCTGGCAGACTGGAAAGTAAAAACAGATGAGATTATATAGTACATACCACAATTTTTCATGTTTCCCCCAGTGGAATATTCATTACAGTACTTCATGCTCACACTTTCACATAAATACACATTAATAACTGGAGGCCAATACTATTCATTCAAATCGGAGAAAAAAGAATCAGTGATAAATGTTGGGTAATGATAATGCTGTTATTGTTCTACACAGAGAAGTTTAACCAGGAGTTCTATGATTTGTAATGACAGCACAGTCATCTGTACTCACTAGGTCCACACATTACCTACCATGTTTATCCAGAGACAAATGATGTCACTGGGACTGCAGCTAATGTTTATTTTCATTACCAGTTAATTTGATTTCCAAAGTTTATGGTCCATGGTCCACAAAACATCAGAAACAATGAAAAATGTCTCGTTTTGTCCTGTCACCAATCCAAAGCCCAAATGTATTCTGTTAACAAATCTATAAAGCATATAAGCATATAAAGACAGACAGTCTAAGACATTTTAGAACCTGGAGCCATAAAATGGTTGTCATTTTGGCTTCAAAAATAACTGTAACTGTTAATCTGTGATCAGAATAGTTGCAGATTAATTTTCTTTCGATCATCTAGTTGATTAATCGTTGCAGAAGATTTTTACTGTGTTAAGGGAACAGTTTTAACACCAAAGTCTCAAGCTGGGCTGACAGCACTGAATCATGTGTCACGAGCTCATCTCACTATGATTGAAAATACCTTTGTCAGTATAGCTTCGATGTAGAGTATGTTATTTCTTTGTAACTCACAGCAGTGTTAATTAAAGTGGGGTATTTTCTGATGTATTTTATGTCATAGAGTAAATCGTGAAAATATCTTGAGCCTGTGTTAAAAACACAGACCTTATTTCAGCCATCTAACCTAAAACCCACTGACTTTGTGCTAAAATGCTAACATACTAACCAGGTTAATCCTGCATTACTATATTTAATGTTGATTGTCAGAAACAGTTGTGATACATTCACTGGTGGTTGAGCTTTGAGTCTCACAAACACTGTGTATCAGCCTTGAAACAAAGCAGTTTGAAGAAGACACAGACTGAACAACGTGATCACCTAGCTTAGAAAACACAAAAAAGTACAGAGTCAGAGACAACAAATCTTTGACCTGAACTGAACAAAATTATTTATATGAGCAAAGTGATTTGTAAATTCAGCCTCCACTGATGCAAAGTTAGTCAACCTCCCTAGACAGATCTCATGTAAATTAGTTTTCTCGGTAATTCAGGGTTGATGTTTTGTTTTATTTCTCAAAAATATTTTATATAAATATTTTCCATTTTGTGCTTTTATTCTGTTATTTATTTATTTATTTATTCATTTATTTATTTATTTATTTATGTGCATTTAGGAGGTTCATCTAGTTTGCTCATCAAGCATTGAAGGATCTCAGCATGGAGACCCATTTAGAGGAGCAAATAAAATCCATCAAAAAGAGGAATCTCCAGTTAAAGACGTTGAAGACATGCATGGCAGCATTTATGCTCTTTGTGCTCTGCTGCTGCTAGCTCATGATATGTTGGGTCTCAGTCATCTCATCAAACAGTCCCAAGGATTTCATCAGTAAATGAGTGAAACACAGACTTTATAACATTTTGTGTTACATTTTGTGTTACTACTACTACTACTACTATTACTTCTGCTGGTGCTGTCTTCAGCTGGCACAGTGGTGCAGTGGGTAGCACTGCTGCCTCACAGCAAAGAGGTTCTGGGTTCAAACCCTGAGTAGTTTGAGGCTTTTCTGTGGTTTGCATGTTCTCCCTGTGCCTGCATGGGTTCTCTCTGGCTTCCTCATACAGGTTAATTGGTGACTCTAAATTGCCTGTAGGTGTGAATGTGTGAATGGTTGTTTGTCTCTATCAGCCCTTTCACACTGGTAATCTGTTCAGGGTGTAACCTGCCTCTTACCCAGTGTCCCCTGGGATAGGCTCCAGCCCCTCCAGGACCCTTGAAGGATAAGTGGTATAGATAATGGATGGGTAGATGGGTAGATGGATGGATGGATGATTAACTCCTATATCTCAGCTTAAATTATTTTGTGTTTATTTGAAGAAATAAACACTATAACAGAAATTATACTCAAACTTTTGTTGCTGAAATGTTGGTCAAATACTGTTAGAGTGTACAGTGTTACACAGCTGTTGATGAATCTGTTAGATTTGTTGTGTATTGCTATTGCTATTATGATCTACAAATAATTGAAACATTAATATTTACACAAACAACATTTGTGTTTTGAGCCAAGCATTCACATATAATCTTCTCTGTTTCTTTTATTCTCTCTTTTTCTTCTCTTCTTCCCGTAAAGCACTTTGCAGCACTCTGTTCCCCTTGTCACTGTAGACCTGCTGATAGTCAAAACAAGGTACACTGTGGCCCTGAATGGATCGATCCCCCACCCACACCTCTTTCCTACTCAGCCAGAATGTGAGCCATGCCCAGGAAGTGCGCAAGCCACTGCCGATATCAAAGTATTTTCATATTCAAAACAGATTTCACATACGCAACAGGTTCTAGTTTAATATTTGTGATTGCTGGTTTACCAGCTGGTCTCGTATGTTGCACTGATTTATGGTGGAAAAAGCCAGGAGACTGTGCCCTGTTTATTATTACAATGTAAAAGATCATTATTTTAATGATCAATCTATACAAACTGCTCATCATTTCTTTCAGCATTCAGGTTTGATGAGCGAGGCTGGATGACCTGTGAAAATGAGTCTTTAAAGGGCCCTTTTTGTTTCTCTTCCTTCAAGGGCAGCAGCATTTGAGCGGCACTGCTAGGTGTGATTACTGCAGAGCTGAACAGGGGATGGAGAATAAAACAAAAGAAGATTCACAAATACATGCTACTGGAGGCTCTGTCAAAAAGCTACTGCACACTCCTACACAGTGCCGCCCACACATGCACACACACACTGCCACTACACAATAATGTGTATGCACACATTCAGATGGCGGCACACAAAGAGAGATAGCTAGATGCACACATACACAAACAAACACACACACACGTACACAGAACACACAAACCAGTACATGCACGAGCACATAGACAAACACAATGGCCCAGAGGCTTCTTTTGAAAATCTGAGATTTTTTTTCTCCCCTATCCTTCTCTTCAGTAGAACCATATGGGGAATGGGAAGAGAAAAAGTGCAGCAGAGGTGCAGGTTATCTTCATATTTATTCATCAGGGTTCATCTCTCTCCCTGCAGACAGGGCTGCATGAGAACATCAGATGGTGGGTAGGATCTGCCTGCTATTCTCAGCTACAGGCTTCTCAGAGCCTGAGGTACTGAGGTCCCAAAGGCTGCTTCAGATCCATGGTGAAATAACCCTTTCCTTGAGACCGGAAAAATACATCTGAAAGGATTGTGAGACTTCTGGGATTTGTAGAATGAGCTGGAGTCGATCATATCGTGTATATCACAAAGCAGAAACATTTAGCACTGTAGGTGTTCGTCCTCTAACATTTGGGAGGATGTGGATGAGTGATCTGATTTTAGATCTGTTTTTAGTTCAACTTCTCCTCCATTCACCCCTCTGCCTTATATTCTTCATCCCAAACTCATAAAAAAAACTCATAAATCCTATATCATAAATACTTAATGTTATTTTCCATACTTGTAGGAGTGAACATATGCACCTTGTAAATATGTGTGAGATTTTTTTGCCCAACTACATGTGTATATAATCTAGGTGTGTGTATCCATACATGCCTGGTGCTGTGTGGATGTTTGTGTATGTGTGTGTGTGTGTGTGTGTGTGTGTGTTTGTGTGGGACTGAGGAGCAGAGGCTAAGGTGAACTCTGCGTTAGCCAGGCTGAGTGGATGGATGGAGAACATCCGCGTTAGTCGTGACTGCTCAGGCATCTGTAGGAGGATCTGACTAGCACTCGCTGCTCCCTTATATAACACAGTGGAGCACATTGAGCACTGATTATAAGGCCACAGGTCAACTCTCTCAACACCTCTGCAATAATGTGTGTGTGCATGTGTGTGCAAGATTGAAGGTTATGTGATTTTAGTGTGGGTGTGGTTAGTTTGTAAGCAAACAGCTATCACATGTGTGGACTGAATGTAAGTGTGTGCGTATTGACCCGCAAAACACCAGATTCAAAATCTGTGTACCCCATTTTCCTTTTTTCAGAAGTTCAGAAAATGTTCATTCACTTTTCTTACCTCATCATTTTTCAAGTGTCTCAGATGCTGTTGTACAAAATCCTCCATGTACTATACATACATGGAGGATTATGTACATCATCCCCAGATACAATGAATAAATGTAAATGTAATATAAAGTGATGATATTGATCATGTTCAGTTTACAAAATCAGGAACTGCAACAAGAAGCAGGAAAAGCATAGAATCCATCAATGGTGCTTCTGATGGTGTGTTCATGTTCAACTCAAAACTTTGCTCTGTGACGTGGCTGTTTAGGTCTCAGCTCCCCCGTGTATAGAGATTGTATGCACCACACTTAGCTTTTTATTTATTACATCTTGGGAAGAGCTCAAAAACAAAGGATGAACATTGGAGTGAAACAGAAGTGATCCTCCACACCACTGTTATCAGTTTTGACTACAATAGTTGTCCCTTATATGGTGATACTGTGACTAAGCTACCGACCACTTATCTGTTCAAGTTTTTAAGTTCAATCTTCATTCTTGATTAGACTTCTTAGTCTACCACTTTGTTCTAGACTGGAATCTCCACAACAGTTTGGTTGCTCACCATGAATTTTCTGGTCCTCAGAGGTTGGACCCACATAAATAAAATGTATTTAAAAGATAGATATGGTGGATACATCACCTAGTGTGCAAATGCATATTATTCATGCCATGAATAAAATGAAAAACAGCAGTCACAAGGACAAGTGAGACACTGGTGGAAAATTTACAGGTTGCTTTTTAAAATTCAAGATTACGATCTCACCTTCTCTCTCTCTGTGCATCTCTTTCTTTTTCTTTCACACTCTTTTTCACAGTGAATGTGTGTCCAGATGGAGTGTGTACCGTGCTCTCAGATGGCCTTCTGTCTGATCGTCCCCCATACACCTCCATGTTTCACCCCATTGCGGGCATGCGCAAGCAAACACACTATCTCTTCTTTCTCTGACACACTCAGACTAACACATATAACAGCAAAACATTTTGCCTTCCTTTCTACCAGTCACTTAGGGTCACCTTCTATGGTGTAACTGAGGTTTGAAATATAGCTGTAGTACATTATAAAGTGTATATGCACAACTACTTAGTTTTCAATGACGTAATTGATATGTGTTAATTCTTGTCTCGCTGAATTCAATTAGTGACTGCTTGCATTTCCACTTGTCAGTATTGCTGCTATGATGTACAAACAAGTCTTAAAATTACCACATTTTTTTTCCTTTGAATTTCTTTCTGGTGTTTGTTATTTAATTATAGTTCTCTGCGTTTTCAGAATGTCTCTCATTTCAATTACTGCCTGTGAACGCACAGTGACTCAGTTGGTTTCTTTCTGTTTTTAAGTGTGCTGAGGAAGGAAGCATTTAGGACGTACATATCCACTGATGGATCGGCCCTGGAGTCAAAGTGTTTTCTGGCATCAGGGTTCTTATTTGAATTACACCTGCGTACCGCAAGTTACATTTGTGTAGCAAATCAAGCCAGTACACAGCAGAAAACGCTGGATGCAAAATGTTTATTAACAGAACCATTAAAGTCAATTTGCACATCAGCTACAGTACACATGGCTTTGTGGCCAAGGATACCTCAGCAATGAAGAGGCAAAAAAGAGGGAGTGAGATTTGCTCTCATAAAGGCTTTCGATTACAGTGCGCTGTGATTGTGTGTCGGAGGGGAGGGTGAATCCAGACGTATTCAGAGAGGTCAGGCGGGTCAAATTCCTCAGGAAGAGAATGTGGAGACGAAGGCAGAAACATGGGAACTCAGGAACCCACCCTGCAGCTCTCGCTGCACCCAGCGTTAACTGTTGCTTGGAAACCAAACAGCCCTCCTCACTTTTTTCCTCCTTTCCTTTCTTTCTTTCTTTCTTTCTTTATGGCTCCTAAACCTACAATTTTCATTATGATTTGCTGTTTAGAGAAGCGGCATTAAACTCTTGAGGTGAATTGGTGCACTGATATGCAGGTACAACAGCGGGCACTCCAACAATCGTGTTCTGATTGTGAACACCCTCTCCAAGAATTACTGGACTAAAATACTGGGTGTGGTAGGCAAAGGACAGTGTTGTGTGCGTGCAGTAGAAAATAGATAAATAAATACAGGGAGAAAAGGGAGATAGAGCAAAGAAGGTGGAGATAGATGAATAGATGTGAGAATAGGGGATTCCTCCATTCGAGTCTCTTTTGTTTCCTCTCTTTCTCAGCAAGCTTTCAACAGATAACAGAGACATACAACACACATTGGTCAATAGTTGTCCGTCCTAGTACAGTCTTCACTGTTTTGTTTATTTTTCCATAAAACCACACATTCAGTCTGTCATCCCTAAGCTTGAAACATCCTGATCATGCTGTTTTACCTTCAACGAGCAGGTATTCATTTTTTTGTCAGTCTCTTTGAGACAGTCAGGATTCTCAGCCCAGTGATGTGCGTTACATGCTTAATGCCGTTTTTATGCCTCTTCCACTTCCTGTTTGACAGTCTGTCCTTTTACCTGCTGGTAGCAAGGACTGGAGCACATGCAAAAACATTTGGGTATCATCAGTATTACTAAATGACCATAGGTTTGGAGTTGGATGTATTCATAACTAAGATTAAATATATTTGTCGGATGTCTTAACTGATCTTTGGAAACGTGAACGATCAACCATTGATTATTCATTAGCAAAATGAGCTCTCATGTAGCTCTTAGCTTTTAGGGCAGTCCAGCAATCTGTAGTCAGTGTGATCTTGCTAGAAGCACTAGCTAGCTGTGCTAGCATCTCCGACTTAGCATCGTCATTCTCGATGATGGTGGCTTGGGATGGTACATGGTGTGCTGGTTCAAGCAGATGCATCATTTCACGGAAGACAGCCATCCTGACAACGACTGCACAGATAGACTGTTATTTTTCTGCCCGTGGCACGTCACAGCTCCTGCATGCAAACGCTGAGGTGAGAGTTGGTTATTTCTACTGAGACGATGATCCAGCCTCATTAAGCCTCCTAAGAAGCGAACTTCCTCAGAAAGCCAAAGCAGTCTTCTAAGCCATTGAGCCATTTAGTCAGACAATTGACTGATATTTCTAGTGTTTGCATTTGTTCCACATCTTTGAACTCATCAAACTTGAACTTGTCAAAACTGCGAAGCAGTCTTCTTGCACCTGAGCCATTTGTTCAGACATTTGACTGCTGTTTCTTTGAGCATTTGAGTGTTTGCACTAATTACCTGCAACTGGAGTTGTTGGTGGAAGCATACAACCACAAGGCAGGAATCATAGATATTGCTAAAATGTCAGGGGAGCTGAAATCAAAGTTTTGTCGAGGAGTATTACAGCGAGCATAAGGTCAAGCGCCTCCCAAATATTCTTACAGTTACAGATGGAATTACGTAATGTTACGTAATCTAAAAATCGAAAAGGGATTTGAAACTACAACCCTTCAATAGCTCTAACTCACTCCACTCTGTTAAATTTGCTCCACATCTAAAAGACACTGTATTTATGTGTGTTTTCTTCTTTGATGTGAAGCGCAGAAGAGGGAGGAGGATGTAGAAGGAGGAGGAGGAGGAAAAGGAGGAAGAGAGCAACAGGACAGGGGAGGATGAAGGTGGAGGACGACGTAGGTGTAAAAGCAGCTGGGGAGAGGAGGCAGAACTGACACACAAAGGTGGACGATGCTTCATCAGGGAGAAGTCTTCCCATGAGTCTTCTGCCTCCTCCATATACATCTACAGAACGGTTGAACCCTGTAGCATCTGGCCGCTGAAGCAGGGATTTCTCTGGCTGTTATCTTTGTTGACTCACAGAAAACACACAGGTGAGACACAAGGTTAAGTACATGGGGAGGAGGAGAGGAATCCAACATTATACTGTGTAATATGTAACCCTGGGGAGGTGGTGGGAGAAGTTTGGTAGATGCAATGTTTGTGTGTCAGTGTGTGTGCGTGGTAGCAGTGTGTTGAATTCTAACAATATGGGACAACTCTAGGCAGAGTCTAAACATCAGTAATTTGATAAGAGGAGGTTTTCCCCCGATGGGAACGACAGGTGTGTCCTTAAAAACATCTACATTTATGGAAAATGAAACGGCTCAAAATAAAAGAAATCTGACCTACGTGAGAGAGAGAATCTTGCTGTAACCATCACCTTGAAATTACAAATAACACCTTTTCAACACTGTGTTGAAAAATCTGTAGTTGTTCAGCTGAAGTACTGCTGTGCAATTCTGAGCATTTTGACAGATCTTATGCAATCATACTACAATCATTACATGAGAAGGTGGAAAGAATAGCCTAAAGGCCTTTTTCATCTACAGCAACAGTTGATGGTACTGAGAACTACATGGTCTGAAGGTCAAGTCTGCCGGAGCTGGTGATGAATCTTGGTGGTGTTGGAGTCTTACCAGAGACTCATACAGTGTGTGTATGTCTTTAGGGATAGAATTTAATTAAAGTGATGGGTATGGTTAACTTAAGCTTGGTGTTTTGACCTCACAGTCTACAGTTAAAATAGTAATCTGCATGATTTTCAGAGCCTTTTCACTGCACACATTTTAACTTGATACAAGGTGTCAGAAATACAGTGACTGATAGCTCTGACCCAGAGAAGCCTTGCCAGAGAACCTTCATAATACCAGGACCATGAAACTGGCACATCTACATAAAACAAAGCATTTAATTTGCTTTTCATGCTATGACATGTCAAAGTGTCTGATGTGGTAAAGAGGCCTGAAGACTTACAGCATCACTTTCCCAGCAGATTTTGTTACTGTAAAGGCTGGTGTATGCTTGAAATGAGCTAGTTCATGTCATGTTGTCCCACCACATCAGAGTGCTAAAATGTTTGTAGCTGTTCCGAATGGCCACACTCGGATGTGATCCAAGACGTCAGCTGTAATAGAAATGGACGAGATGCATTGATAGTCTTTCCTCACAATGATTCACGGTGTTGAAGTGACAGAAATGGTTGTGTGAAGAATGAATTAACAGGAACTGGAAAGAGAAGTTCTCTTACGACAACACACCTGGCCAATTGCTGCTTGAAGTGGGTGTGATTGTCACTTTTAGTAGTAAGTAATAAAAGTTGTGGGACACAGCACTCCCCAGCTCCAATGACGGCTAAGTGTGGGGGCAGGGAGATTTCAGACACAGGTTTGACAATCCCTCAAGCACTTAGTTTGAAGCATACTGATGTCTTTACTCAGGAGCAGAGATCAACTGCATCAGTCAAGAAAAGTGAACTCTGTGGTCAAAATATGTAGCATTTGCTTATTTCTCTCTTTCTTTTTCTTAGCAGCAACAGCAGAAAAGCACACATACAAATGTTTCAGGTCTCACCCCCTCATCATTAGTAAATGGCATGCCACTAATTGTGCATTCATAGCCTACAGTGGGTGTACACAATCACCTTGTCCAATCACATCATTACGTCCACAGAGAGAAAGGGAACCAAACTCTGAATCATTCAGTTTTCAATTTACAATTACCTTACAATTACCAATTATTCAATTACCTGTGTCCCAAATCACCTTTTTCACTCATTCATTGCTCCCTTTGTATTTGGCACTTATAACAAGCAGTAAGTCAAGATATGGGGCACATATCAATCATTGTCATTTTGTGTCATATCTAAAATGCCATGCCCTGCATTGTGGGATTGTTAGCAGACAGTGGTGTACATGGCATGGACACTACTTTTTCATTCCATTGTTGGCATTACACCTGGGCAGAAATTTGAAACTCTGAACGTGGACGCTCAAAATAAAATGGTGGACAGTAGTGTACTATATAGTAGTTCAGGCAAAAACAAACAAATGTTTTCTACAGATTTCTTTGCAAGTTCAGTATGTATAGTCTGTCAGTCATACAAAGAGAAGCACTAAAATCTAAAATAGTGTTACAAATTCACTTGGGACTGATTGAATTAAGTTTTCCCTGTGGGGCTTGCCGTAGCCTTATGCTCTCTGTTCAGACAGTTCAGCACAACAATCCTGCATACTTCACTTGGCTGCTGCTTACACCAGCTCTCATACAGACTTACTGCCCTCAGTGCTTCTTGTATATACTGAACTGCTGCCTGTATGCCAACGGATGCCAAAGACGCTGCTTGAGGGCGCTTCAGGGCTTACCAGATTTGATTATGCGCAAATGCCACAGCATAATAATACTCAAGACATTAAGACACTTTAGATGGCAGTTAAAAGCTGAGTATCATGTGGTTCAGCAGCCAGAGTAGAAAGCTCTGTTGATTAATCGTGTCTTTTCTGTCAGACGTGTCTGATGATTAGCTTCCATCTGATAATCTAAAAACTGACACCTCAGGTACCATGCTGAAGCTGAATGAAATTTAATACAGAATTGTTAAGCAACAACTGAATTCAACCCATCATATTAGGAGTAAATTTACATTAATATTCACATTTATTTTTATTTTCAAAGCTGGAATACCACTAATACTGCTATTGGAAATGAAGCATGGAGAATGGCAGATCCATCACAGAAATAATTTACAGATATATGATTATTAGCTAACAGGCTTGCATGTTTATGTTCTGCTGATAGTCTTTCTGACATGTGAATGAAAATAATGTAAATAAAAATTTAGAAGTCCTGTCTCTGGCTTGAGTCACTGATGATTTAATGGTGATTGATGGTGATTAATGGTGATTTCCCAATTAAAAATAAGTGGCTCAAAGCTCAGTGGTTGGGGAGGGGACTTTCTAATTGAAGGGACACAAAAATAGTAACTAATGATGAAGTAGTGATGCATCTCTAGCAACAGCTCAGGATGACGCACCACTTTACTTGAGGGTCGATAAAAATTGAAACTAAAACTAACTGTTATAAGAAGACAATGATTGGTTCAAGTTATTGTAATTACCAACATCTTTTTTTAACCTAGAAACAATCATTAGCATGATATCATGTGGCCTGCTCTTAAAGGACAAATTATGATTATCTTTATTCAGAGTTATTCAGGAATTACTCATGAGCCTCATTAGCCTTATCACACTCACTGGCTACTCATCATCTAACCAACTATCATAAGCAGTTACATTTCTTGTAACAGCCTACAATTTTTGTAAACTTACAAGGTACAAATTGCAAATTAGTGTTGATTGCAGTCAGTAAAAACCTACCAGCCTCTCCTCAGCTGCTTTGCATCTTCAGATAACTTCAGAGCCATTGCTTTTAACTACATACTAAAAAAACAGAATCTTACATGTGAGGGGATTCGGGAGCACCTTTGCTATGATATCCAAAACAATTAAGACTGCCATTTGTTTCAGTATTGTATTCATATAGAAATGGTTTATGGTTATTTGCAATAGAAAAATAATGATAGATTCACAGTAGTCACATTAGCCTGTGCATGTGTGTAAGAGTTTAATTGTCTTGACTATTTCCCAGGATTATTTCCTCTCATTTTGGTCCTCAGGATGTTATATACAGAGGAATCAAAAACATTTTCTGATTCACATTTCATTTTTTAGCCCTAGACAGTAATGTATTGGATTAGTCCTGTGCTGCACATTGGACAGTCCTGGAAGGTCTCTTAGAAAATCCCAGGGATGAGGTGTGGAGGTTATCCAGGTTTACATTTGCATAAGCAGCTAGTTAGTCTTTGTCCTTAAAGTATTTTCCCTTGTAAAACCTAAAAAGAGTGTTTGAAAGCACTTCTAATAACGCACTAATTTTACTTTTGTGCTGCTTGTCCAAGTAAGTTTTCTGGTTTGGCATCTTCTTTGCCACACTTTGGTGCTGGTATCAGCTCATTACTGCCCCCTGAGGCCGGAGGGCAGAAGAAACCCTGCTGGTACTTCCTGGCTGGTGAGAACCACAGTTGTAGTGGCTGTTTTTCCTTGATGTTCCAAAAACTCTGACAAGCGACACAAATGCGAAATTAATTTTTTATTTGATGTGTTTGCAAGTTTTTTTTTTCGGTTGTACAGGAGAAAACTGGTTCACCACCCCATCTCTATTGTAGAGCATTTTGGATCTATATAGAGCTGGTGTATAGCTTTGATTATTATCACCAATTATAGGAACTAAATTCTGTCGTGGTTAAGAAGACAGTTACTTCTTGGCTTCAGGCAAAAACAGTTGAATCACGGACAGCTGTCAGGACTCAGGTCGGGGAATTCCAACAACGGTAACACACACCTGTCCACCCGCACACATGTATTTATGTATCTGTTAAACTCTCACACACACATTCAGTCACACAAGGCTGTGATGGGTAATGTAATGGGACAGGTGGGGTCCCCTCTAATGAGCCAGACTCACCTCAGACACGACGGAAAGACCCAGCGGGGCACAAGAAAAATAAAACACAGCACTGTCGCTTTAAATCATGTCTGCACCAAGCAGCAGCCATGTGATGCCATTCATCTGAGAGTGGAATGGAAAGAGGCTGATATAATCTGTTAATGCTCTAAATATCTGCCACCCTTCCTGCGTCTTCTTCCCTGCTGAATGTCTGCATCATCTCTCACCTTCACAATATATACAAACAAAGCTTTCAAGCGTAGATCTCCCAGAGAATAATAAGAGCTTCAAATCTTTCACCATCTTACAGTGTATTAAATCAGCAAAAAATTAAAAAAAAAGGTTATTTGACACAGTGGCAGGGAACTATTAATGGTGCTCTCTGCTACCCCTTGAAAGCTACATTTTGAGGTCTTCGCCTTTGCAAACAGACCACATCCACTTAGCTGAATCAAAATGTCACTCAGCTCTGTAATGCCTCTCTGTATCCTGCCCTAAAATGGGAGAACATCTCGTTGACTTTTTTCTAGTGCCTGCACCCATCAGAGCGGTGACAGTTCAACTAGCTGCATCAGAACGTGCTCGTGGATCAGCAGGGACAAGAACACTTGAGTCGCTGTCACACCATTACACAACTTTCCCAGCAGAAAAAAGTAATAAATCAGTCACAATTGATGTAAAACTCACACAGAGTGCACAGAAGGACAGCTACACATTAAACCCATTTTAATCTTAACATTGATTGTTAGTTTTTGTGTTGATTTAAAAGTATTTCATGTTTATCCTCCTAATTTTCTCTCATCCACCAAAGAGACAGTCGATTCAAACCACTGAAATACAACTTAATCTTATCATGTAAACCAGTAGATGTTAGATATAATGTCTTCTCTTCAGGTATTAACTGGACCTTTTTTTCATATTAACATATGGACAACACAAACATGTTTTAATGAGAAAAGTTTCTTGTTTTAATGAGATATATAGATTCTGTGTGTTAATGGGAAAGTTTTATGATGTAACAAGTGAAGTATGTTGTTAACAAGAGAAAAGTTTCAAATGTTTTTATATGGAGTAATCACAAGACAACATTTCATAATGACTTGAAAAATACATTGCTGTAAGGACCTCATCAATACAAGAAACTTTTTGCACTATAATGAGAAATTGAACAACAAATTTTTTGTCTTGTTTATGAATCAACTGTAAATGTGCTTTACAAATCATTTAATTCAATTTGGCAACTAAATTAGCTGATTAAATTTAGTCTCTAATTAAAATACTTACAAACCTGCATGTTTACATACTGTATATTTAATTTAATTCTGACAAAAGGGATTTTTTTTTTTTTTTTTTTTTTACATTTTCCAGTTCATGGTGTACTGTTTACATTTTTAAAAATCTTTTACTAGCTGTGTAATCAACCACAATGAGCAGCAAGTCTGTAGTGACAATAATCTAAGGGATGAAAACTAAAGCTCGCTTGATATTCACTGCAGTGGATTATACAACTTGAACAAACAGTTCGTGATGGAAAAAAAGGTTAATCATCACTGACATAAAGCTTTTGTACACTGTTCTTTGTATAGTTTGAAAACAGCCATCATGAGGCGACCAGATAGCCCAGTGGTTAGGGCATATATACCGCATGGGCATAAATGCCCTGAGCTGGATGGACTGTTAGCTACACATCATTCCCCTACAGTTTTTAATCTATCTCCACCTTTGCTATCTAATAAAAGGTGGCGATCAGATACATTCTCACCTACTGGAAACAT
This sequence comes from Lates calcarifer, assembly GCF_001640805.2. Lineage (NCBI taxonomy): Eukaryota > Metazoa > Chordata > Actinopteri > Centropomidae > Lates > Lates calcarifer. The sequence goes on from NW_026118092.1 coordinate 23,885, forward strand.
TCTGCTTGGTTTAGGTGAAGAGCGGCACCTAGGTAGAACCATGGTGCCAAAATTGTGATGCCTTCACCCTCGGATATTTGTATTCTTCCAGTTTGGCACCAGTCATATGATAGAGACGTCATGAACACTCGCTGTCATTTCTCTGGACAGTAACTGGCTCTATTCACACATGGGCTCTATTGGACATTTCATAAACTTTATACCAGGGAGCTGGCAGGGTAAAGTCCATTTAATGTCCGATCCAACTAGTTTGGACATTTGCGGTCACACAAACAGCTCTGCTTTATAATGTCTAGGTAAGTTCAGTGCAGCAGTGCATGTGTGAAAACATTATAGTGTATGTCATACAGTCAAAATGTTGAAGCTGAAACTGTTGTCATTATGATGAGACATCAAAGATATGGATGAAGGAGGTTTGAAAGGTAGAGAGCAGAGGCTCAGAAAAGTTTCCAGCACTCAGAGTGAGAGGTGTGCACTCTGCCGGGACACAAAATAGAGAATCCCCTTTGCAGAGAAAAAACTGAGGGGAATTCCCTGTCCAAGGTGAAGGGAAATCACACACACACACACACACACACACACACACACACACGTGTACATACACACATGCATACATGCATGTGCACACACAAGTGTTAATTTTTCACATTCAGATCTGTTTTTCCCCGTCACTGTCCCGGCCATTCAGGCAGTTACAGCACATGAGTAAGTGTAAGATACATGGCTGGTCTCATCAGATGGTGCATATAAGGTGATAGTGTGTGTGTGTGTGTGTGTGTGTGTGTGTGTGTGTGTGTGTGTGTGTGTGTTTGCTCAGGGTGGGAGAAGACGTTGCTTTGTGGTGAGTGTTTCCTGTCAGTGACAAGTTGATGGGACCACCCTTCTCTCGGAAGAGGAGGGGAGAATCCCCCCCGATCCTCCATGTGTCTCTCCTGATACTAAACTAAACTCAGTGCTGCATCTCCATTAGGAATCATTACCTGCTGCTTATTAAGACCATTATTAAGCGTTCACTTGAGATCTATTCAAAGAAATTCAAAGAGTTGCAAAATTATTTATTATGTCAGAATATTAAGTTGTGGCTTCATCTCTGCATGTTGCGCGGCCAAGCATTGTTCAAACCCACACAACGTTATTTTAAAAATTTTGAAAAGACTCAAAGTTTCCAAACTTATCAAATATGGAAACTTTTTCAATAATGATGCACAACACACCCAGAGTGTTTCATCTGATATAAAGCTATAAAAACATTTTATCAGAAACAATGTAAGCATCATGTAGCTTCAATGAAGAGTTACAACAAGCAGGAATAACATACATATGATATTGAATAGAAAAGATTAAGAAGTTCTGTTTAGTTAGGTTCATGCTCCTTATCACGTAGGCATCACTTGTTTACACAGTTTATGTTTCATTTTTGGGAACTGCTCTCATGTTTTTGTTCTCTCTCTCTTTAAATAAGAATCACTTACATCAGGACTTGTGCACTGTCAGAAATTCACTCTCTTTTATGTCATTTACTGTCACCATAACCATCCCAAACTTTCCCATGGACAATCCCTACATCAAAGATCTCAACTGTATGAGGCGTCGACATTAACAGGCAAAGCAAAAGTACCTTTCTTGGCAAAGAAACCCCTGCTTTCAGAACATGTTGTGCGCAAACAATATCTGATATCTCTGGAAAAAAAAAAAAACATTGCTTTGTTTCCTCTCAGCTGTTTGCTCTTTAGCTCCAACATTCAAAACACTGGAGGTCACTTTTTGTTTCAGTTGACGTGAAGATAAACTGCAAATCATTGTTGCAGATTTTTTTTTTGATTTACATGACTTGACTTGTGTCCCTTTTCTACTTTTGTGTTGTGTAGTTGCACAAGAGACTGAACAACAGTAAATTAAAAACACAGCTTTCAGATTTTAGATAAAAACGCCAAGAACAGAAAAACATAAACTATACTGCTAACATGGAAGAGGAGTCCTTTAAGTGCTCAGAATAATTGAAATTTAAACATCTACAATTCTAATATATCTGATAAATATGATGTGATGTGACTGAAAGCTCCAGGACACCTTCTAAATGACTTCATAATGAGATTACAGTATGGTGTGGTGCTACAGAGAGAGAGCTTTTAGAATGATTCTGCTGGTGCAACCTGTTTTCTTTTAATCATTTGCATATTTATATTTTTCACTTGTAAAGACTTTGTGAATTTGCAGTCTCTCAAGAATTCATCCCTCTGCAAAAACATCATTTGTTTGGACACAGCAAAAACAAGGAACACGGTGTAATATTTCAAGTTTTGAACTGATTGTTCAATTTCAGTACAACTGCTGACACAACTGGCAGGGAAACGATTAGACCCTTTTACTGAATTTCATGTCGTTTAACAACTAAATTCATGGTAGCAGCTTGGCTGGATGATTGCCTTCCCTTCCACGCAGGCTATTTTACTCTCCCACAGAGTGAATTCATTCTCCCATGTGTTTGGATGGCGCTCAAGCTCAGCCACTGACACAGTGCCACTGCCAAGCAAGACAAAAATTCTTTGATACCAAATGATTGTTAATATGTTATGAAAGAATATCCAATTAGTGTGCAAAGACATTTAATTCTGTTAACGCGCTCTTGTTGCAGTTACCTTTTTGTCTTTGACTCTTTCAGGATCAGACTTTAGAAAAGAAACGTTCAAATCAGAACATCATCAGGGACTTTTAATGTTTGCTTGCTGCTGTTATAGAATCTATTCTGATTTGCAACAATCACAACAACCTCTTGATGAGTAATGTAAGAAAAGGAATGAGGCTTGCATCGAGACAGAGAAGGAGAGAGAGATTAAAGAGAAGCAAGAGTAGGGAAAAAATGAGTGAGTGAGAGAGGCAGAAAGAGAGAGAGAGAGAGAGAGGTGCTAGGTCCTCATCATCATTCGCCCACACATATTCCATCCACTTCTCCATCACTCCATTACCTCCATGTAAATGACAGCTCTCTGTGTCCTGCTGAGGGGAGAAAAAGGCCTATTAACACCACAGCAGAGAAAGCCTGAGCACTGTTCAGCCCACGCAGAGTGGTCCTCCTTCACCCTCACACTCCCACGCACATATACACACACTCATACGCAGTCATACACACACATACACAGCTGGCTGGGTGAAGAAGGGCGGATGCGAAGAGGAGGTGGGCAAGCAGGGATGGTCATTCAGTAGAAAGGCTGTACCCGAAGAGGTTCTATTCTGCTGCACAAAAGCAGAAAGCAAGATGAAATCACTTATCATGCCTTGATTGTTGGTGGGTGTGGGCTCTAACAGTAGGCAGCGTGCCTTGTGGGTAAATTAAGCATTACGAATCCGCCCTCCTTCTCAGATCCTAGTCTTCGTGTTTCTCATCGCTGATGGAGAAACTGTATCCCACTGTGGCAGACAGAGCGGTGCGTCTGTGTTATTTTGTGACATTGCGGAGCACACTGGAGGAAGTCCCCCTCTGTGGAGACGTCAGATTGGCCATAATTTGTGTCAAAGACGAAAGGCAGGAAAAACAACAAGGCATGCCCCCCCCCCAAAAAAGGGTACACATTCACTCCGGACTGTGACTGTCGTCCCTTCACATGCAAAAGCACCCCTTCCACTTCCCTTACATAATATTATGGAGCCGGTGGAAACATGGGATAATATTTGGAGGGGAATGGAAAAGACAACAGCAGATTATGGACAACATTCATCCCCTCTCACAGCCCACTGAGCTGTATTTGGGTTGCTGCTGCCCTACTAAACCACGTTTGGAATTTCTGATTGCAACGTCAACACACGTATGTGTTTTCTCCATTTCTCTGCATCCAGAGCGGGGAAACTTGTAGATTACGCAGCACTGGTAATAAACCCTCCTTGACCAGGTTGTTCTCAAGGCTACAGAGACAGATAGAGGTCAAATAGCAGAAAAAAACCCACTGACGTAGCAATCAGTGGGCACTGATTAATAAATGGTTGAATTAACTGCTGTGGAAAAAATCAGAAGATGTGTGACATTGCGTGTTTGTGAAAACTAGGAAATATGGACCCCCGACCTTCAGAATAAAAGCGTTGAGTGGGTTAGATGAAACCAAAAATTAATAATCTGTGTCAAAAAATAGTGACAACATTATAACATGTGCAGATAACAGAGTGACAATCAGCCACTCAGAGCAGTGTATAATTATGCTCATTTAAATGAGACACTGTGCACTTGATTGTTAATGTGTAATTTATATGTGAGTATGAAGCTGAGGCCAGGTGAGCTGTTATGTCAGGTGACATGCTTTAGAAATCAAAAAGGAATTGTACAGTGGCTACAACCCTGTATCCAAACAATTATGTTTATATACTGCTAATTTACAACAGTAAATATCCTGTGACAGATATGTAATGCTGCCTGGATTATATTTGTTCAAACATAATGAGGAAAAAAGATTAGCATAGAAATTCCAGAAATTCCATTCATTGATTAGTTCAGTTGTGCATAATTACAAATTTTGAGTGGACAACACTTTTTCCTCAAATCAGCTCTTCACATGATCAACAACACGTGGATGCTTCTCATGAGCTGTGACAGCCAATGAAAACTGTGTTGTTTGCTCAGAGATTTGTTCTGTACGACTCAAATAATGAATGAAATCAAACTGTAGTCATTTGATTTCTTTTTTGGTTTGTTTGTTTTACTCAACAATAACTAAGACAATTTAGTTTTTGTCACTGACATGTTAGTCTCATAACTGTTATGTCTCCTAAACATTTTGACTCTAAAACTGTCGCCATCTTTGTTTATAGTTCCCATGGTTACAGGTGTCTATCATGTGTGTCCATGTCACACTGTTTTGCAGTAGTACACAGACTGACTCACCTTAGTAGATCCAGATAGCATTTCCAAACTCTGTCTTTTTAAACAGAATCACTCTCTTAAATCTAGTACAGTTGTTCCTGCTGATGTTGCCGCTTAATCTTGGAATTTCCTAATTCCTCTTGATAGCAACAAGACAGTAACATTAGCATTACATCCACAGCACTTACCTTACTTCTTTATAAATGTTGGTGTGATGCCTGCATGTTTTTGTAATTTGTCTCAGCTGTTTTTTCTGCCGTTTCTTGTCTAATTCTCTTTAGATTGTAGATACATTTACTCCATAAAACTGTTTCTTCCACAAACAGGTAACGTCAAATAACATTACTGACAGAGACATAGCTTTGCAAGGAGGTTCTTTCTAACAGCTAAATCATCTCCTGAGCAGGAGATATTTTGAGCAGTGTTTGGCATAATAATAATAATAATAATAATAATACATTTTTAATAAGCATCTTTCTGGACATTCAAGGACACTGTACAATATACAATAATCAATAAAAACAACAATGGATAAAATCAACATACAATAAAAGAAATGTAGGACGGTGAAGTTGCAGTAAGAATGGTTAAGATGGTTAAAATGAGTAGGCGATCTTAAACAGATTCAGTGCAATAATGACGCAGCACTTTCTAAACTGGAAAAACATCGTCAGTGAGCATGCAGCAATTATGCCTC